>NW_017671081.1:97720-114610 GCF_001879085.1 Nicotiana attenuata | reverse complement strand
TATATATATATATATATATATATATATATATATATATATATATATATATATATATATATATATATATACATCCATGGTGGGAGAATAGCAAGAATAAACATTTTAAATGGGAGGGGAACATGCTTCGGGGATAGCAGATAATACAAAATTTCAAGAGAATAATAAGGAACATCAATAAATTAACTCTAACACGGATNATAACTCTCCCAACCTTTTTCCACAGGTCTGCTATGGTTTCTTCAGTGGATGAACCAGGTTCATCTCTTTGTGAGCTTAAGTTAACCAACCCTTCCGCCGCTTCCCAGAACCACTTCCCCCTGACTTCTTGACACATTCTTCTTCAAGTTCTTGCTCAGCCCCACAGATAGCAGGCACAGACAGTGCAGCAGTAGGTGACTGATCAACCACTGTCACGACCCGGGTTTCCCACCCTCGGGAGTCGTGATGGCGCCTACTCGTGGAAGCTAGGCAAGCCAAGAACCTTTGCAAACATTAACCTATCTCGTTTTATACATGATTTATAATTAAATTATCAATGAATAAGCAGTTAAAAGATAATGAAAAGTGAAATTTAGCGTAAGTCTGAACTAAATATAGAAACAGCGTCTAGAAGCCAATACAAGTCTCTACCCAGCACCTGGTGTCACAATAATACACGGACTGTCTAGGATTACTACAAACAAGAATTTGAAATAAAGGACATAGTCTGTCTCGAACACAATGTCAACAGAACATGAAAACTGAAAGAAGAGACGCCGGGCCTGCGGACGCCAGCAAGGCTACCTCGGAGTCTCGTGGACTGAAGACCGGCTCCCTAACTACTGCTCCGCACTGTAACCTGCTCCAACACCTGGATCTGTGCAAAATAGCACAGAGTGTAGCATCAGCACAACCGACCCCATGTGCTGGTAAGTGCCTAGCCTAACCCCGGCGAAGTAGTGACGAGGCTAGACCGGACTACCACATAAACCTGTGCAGTTATATATATATATATACATCTACAGCGGGAGAATATCAAGAATAAACATTTTAAATGGGAGGGGAACATGCTTCGGGGATAGCAGATAATACAGAATTTCGAGAGAATAATAAGGAACATCAATAAATTAACTCTAACACGGATAAGGGAAATAAAAGCAGATTTCACTGTCAGTACACATCTCGTTGCAGGCGTGCAACCCGATCCCATTTCTCATTGTTTTCGTGGTAGGCGTACCACCCGCTCCCATTTCATCATAACTCGTGGTAGGCGTACCACCCGCTCCCATTTCATCAATATCTTGTGGTCGGCGTACCACCCGCTCCCCTTTCAATCAATAACTTGTGGTAGGCGTACCACCCGCTCCCATCTCATCAATATCTTGTGGTAGGCGTACCACCCGCTCCCATTTAAATCAATAACAAAGTCACAATAAAGTTCCGGCAAGGAAAGCAAATGCAATAGAATAGTAATTTCCCGGCAAGGGAACAACAATATCAAAATAACCATCCCGAATGGGGAGAATCAGCTATAACCAAATCCTAACTCAACTCTTACTCAGCTCGCTTAATACCGGTACTCAAACATAAATGAAGTCCACGAGAATAAACTAATTCTCTACTCAATATCAAGAGTCATCAATTTAAAGCATTCGAAGTGTCATTTAAGAACACAACAACTATCAATTTAAGACTCACGGTCATACTTGACACCAACGTATAGATACTCGTCACCATGCCTATACGTTGACTCAACAAGAAGCAATTAACAAATAAGACTCAACTCCTAGTCCCTCAAGCTAGGGTTAGACCAAATACTTACCTCAATGCCTTGCACACCACTTAAGCCTCAAGTATAGCTGTACCCCGCGATTCCACCGCCAATTCGCTCGTATCTAATCACAAATTACTTAATTACATTAATAAACACTAAATGAATCAACCTCAATGCATGAAAATAAGTTTTCCCAAGTTTTACCCAAAAAGTCAAAAATTACCCCCGGGCCCACGTGGTCAAAACCCGAGATTCGATCCAAAACCCGAGTACCCATTCCCCCAAGAACTCAAATATACAATTGCTTTTGAAATCGGACCTCAAATTAAGGTCCAAATCCCCAATTTTTTAAAAACCTAGGTTCTACCCAAAACACCCAATTTCTCCCATGAAAATCTTTGATTTTAAGTTGAAACCATGTTAAAAGATGTTAAGGAGTGAAGAAAATAAATTAGAAATCACTTACCAACATTTTGGAGAAGAAGGGTTGTTTGAAAAATCGCCTCTTATGTTTTTAGGGTTTTGCAAAATGAAAAATGACTGAAAATCCCGTGTATTTATACCCTTCTGATACTCCTTGTGCGGACCGCACAATAAGGACCGCGGCCGCACAGGCCTCCCTGAATACCTGCAGGTCATAGCCCCGTGCGGGACGCACAAAGCCGACCACGGCCGTACAGCATCCACCGCGGACCGCTCAAAGGCGACCGCTGCCGCGCTGGCCTCTCCGCGACTGCACGCGATTCCTCGCGGACTGCGCAAGAGGGCTCAGAGACCTGCAATATTTCCTGAACCTGCAACATCTGGTCTTTTAAGTCTAAGCATCCCGGAACCTACTCGAAACTCACCCGAGCCCTCAAAACTCCAATCCAGGTATACACACAACCTCAAAAACATCTTACGAACATATTCGTGTAATCAAATCACCAAAATAACATCATAAACATCGAATTAAACCTCAAAATTCAAGAATTCTTTCAAGCTTCATAAAACATCAAATTTTCTAATTTAAGTCCGAATCACGTCAAACGGCGTCCGTTTTCAACCAAATTTCACAGGAAGGACTTAAAACATATATAAGACCTGTACCGGGCGCCGGAACCAAAATACGGGCCCGATACCATCGCTTTCTAATCAAATTTCCTTTCCAATTTCCTTAAACAATTTCAGAAAACAATTTTACAAAAAAAATTCATTTCTCGGGCTTGGGACCTCGGAATTCGATTCCGGGCATACGCCCAAGTCCCATATTTTCCTACGGACCCCTCTGGGACCGTCAAATCACGGGTCCGGGTCCGTTTACCCAAAAGGTTGACCAAGGTCAAATTTATTCATTTTAACATCAAAATTTAGCATTTTTCATAGAGTTTCACATTTAAGCTTTCCGGCTACGCGCTCGGACTGCGCTCGCAAATCGAGGCGACTCTAAACGAGGTTTTCAAGGCCTCGGAAGCACAGAATTCATTTAAAAAAAAGGTGATGACCCTTTGGGTCGTCACATTCTCCACCTCTAAAACAACCGTTCGTCCTCGAACGGACAGAAGAAAGAAGTACCTGAGTCGGGGAAAAGATGAGGATAACGGCTCCGCATATCGGACTCGGACTCCCAGGTCGATGCCTCAAGAGGCTGACCTCTCTACTGAACACGAACAGAAGGGAAACTCTTGGATCTCAACTGACGAACCTGCCGGTCTAGAATAGCTACCGGCTCCTCCTCATAAGACAAGTCCTTGTCCAACTGGACAGTGCTGAAATCTAACACGTGGGCTGGGTCGCCGTGATACCTCCGAAGCATGGACACATGAAACACTGGATGCACGACTGATAAGCTTGGCGCCAAGGCAAGTCTATAAGCCATCTCTCCCACTCGGTCAAGAATCTCAAACGGACCAATGAACCTAGGGCTAAGCTTGCCTTTCTTCCCAAATCTTATTACGCCTTTCATAGGCGACACTCAGAGCAATACCTGCTCACCAACCATGAAAGCCACGTCTCGAACTTTGCGGTCTGCATAGCTCTTTTGCCTGGACTGAGCTGAACGAAGTCTATCCTGAATGATCCTGACCTTGTCCAAGGCCTCTTGAACCATATCCGTACCCAACAACCGAGCCTCTCCCGGCTCAAACTATCCAACCGGAGACCGACACCGCCTACCATATAAAGCCTCATAAGGAGCCATCTGGATGTTCGTCTGGTAGCTGTTGTTGTAGGCAAACTCCGCTAAGGGCAAGAACTGATCCCACGAACCTCCAAAGTCAATAACACAAGCTCAGAGCATATCCTCCAAAATCTGAATAGTCCGCTCGGACTGACCGTCCGTCTGGGGATGAAATGCTGTGCTCAACTCAACCCGTGTGCCCAACTCCCGCTGAACTGCTATCCAGAAGCACGAGGTAAACTGCATACCCTGTTCCGAAATGATAGATACGGGCACACCATGAAGACGAACAATCTCCCGAATATAGATCTTGGCCAACCTCTCAGAAGAATAGGAGACTGCCACAGGAATGAAATGTGCTGACTTGGTCAGCCTATCAACAATGACCCATACTGCGTCGAACTTCTTCCGAGTCAGCGGAAGTCCAGTAACAAAGTCCATGGTAATCCGCTCCCACTTCCACTCGGGAAGCTTAATCCTCTGAAATAAACCACCAGGCCTCTGATGCTCGTACTTAACCCGCTGACAATTCAAACAACGAGCCATATATGCTACGATATCCTTCTTCATTCTACGCCACCAATAATGCTGCCGCAAATCCTGATACATCTTCGCGGCGCCCGGATGAATAGAGTACCGGGAGCTATGGGCCTCCTCCAGAATCAACTATCGGAGCCCATCCTTATTAGGCACACATACTCGACCCTGCAATCTCAAAACTCCATCATCATCTAAGGTAACATGCCTGGCACCTCCGCGCTGCATCGTGTATCTAAGGACACACAAATGGGGATCATCATACTGCCGATCACGGATACACTCCAATAATGAAGAACGAGCGACCCTGCAAGCTAACACACGGCTAGGTTCTGAAACATCCAACCTCACGAACTGATTGGCTAAGGCCTGAATATCCAAGGCAAGCGGCCTCTCACCGACCGGAATATAAGCAAGACTGCCCATACTGGCTGACTTCCTACTCAATGCATCGGGCCACCACATTGGCCTTCCCCGGATGATATAGAATGGTGATATCATAGTCCTTCAACAACTCCAACCACCTCCTCTGCCTCAAATTCAACTCCTTTTGCTTGAACAAGTACTGAAGACTCTTGTGATCCGAGAACACCTCACATGCCATGCCATACAAATAATGCCTCCAAATCTTCAATGCGTGAACTATGGCTGCCAACTCCAAATCATGAACCGGATAGTTCTTCTCATGAATCTTCAACTGCCTCGAAGCATAGGCAATGACCTTGCCATCCTGCATCAACACTGCTCCAAGCCCAACACGGGAAGCATCACAATAGACTGTATAAGGCCCTGAACCTGTGGGCAAAACCAACACCGGTGCCGTAGTCAGAGCGCTCTTGAGCTTCTGAAAGCTCGCCTCACATTCGTCCGACCATCTGAACTGGGCACCCTTCTGGGTCAATCTGGTCATCGGGGCCGCAATGGACGAAAACCCCTCCACGAACCGTCGATAATAGCCTGCCAACCCCAAGAAACTCCGGATCTCTGTAGCTGATGCTGGTCTAGGCCAGTTCTTGACTGCCTCTATCTTCTTTGGGTCCACCTGAATACCCTCTGCTGATACAACATGACCCAGAAATGCAATTGAACTCNATTGTTGCGCACCGTAAGCTGCTCCAACACCTGGATCTGTGCAAAATAGCACAGAGTGTAGCATCAGCACAACCGACCCCATGTGCTGGTAAGTGTCTAGCCTAACCCCGGCGAAGTAGTGACGAGGCTAGACCGGACTACCACATAAACCTGTGCAGTTATATATATATATATACATCCACGACAGGAGAATAGCAAAAATAAACATATTAAATGGGAGGGGAACATGCTTCGGGGATAGCAGATAATACAGAATTTCAAGAGAATAATAAGGAACATCAATAAATTAACTCTAACACGGATAAGGGAAATAAAAGCAGATTTCACTGTTAGTACACATCTCGTTGCAGGCGTGCAACCCGATCCCATTTCTCAAAGTTTCCGTAGTAGGCGTACCACCCGCTCCCATTTCATCATAACTCGTGGTAGCCGTACCACCCGCTCCCATTTCATCAATATCTTGTGGTAGGCGTACCACCCGCTCCCATTTCAATTAATATCTTGTGGTAGGCGTACCACCCGCTCCTATTTCATCAATATCTTGTGGTAGGCGTACCACCCGCTCCCATTTCATTCAATAACAAAGTCACTATAAAGTTCCGACAAGGAAAGCAAGTGCAATAGAATAATAATTTCCCGGCAAGGGAACAACAATATCAAAATAACCATCCTGACAAGGGAGAATCAGCTGTAACCAAATCCTAGCTCAACTCTTACTCAGCTCGCTTAATACCGGTACTCAAACATAAATGAAGTCCACGAGAATAAACTAATTCTCTACTCAATATCAAGAGTCATCAATTTAAAGCATTCGAAGTGTCATTTAAGAACACAACAACTATCAATTTAAGACTCACGGTCATGCTTGACACCAACGCATAGATACTCGTCACAATGCCTATACGTCGTACTCAACAAGAACCAATTAACAAATAAGACTCAACTCCTAGTCCCTCAAGCTAGGGTTAGATCAAACACTTACCTCAATGCCTTGCACACCACTTAAGCCTCAAGTATAGCTTTACCCCGCGATTCCACCGCCAATTCGCTCGTATCTAATCATAAATTACTTAATCACATTAATAAACACTAAATGAATCAACCCCAATGCATGAAAATGAGTTTTCCCAAGTTTTACCATAAAAGTCAAAAATTACCCCCGGGCCCAAGTGGGCAAAACCTGAGGTTCGAACCAAAACCCGAGTAATCATTCCCCCACGAACTCAAATATACAATTTGTTTTGAAATCAGACCTCAAATTGAGGTCCAAATCCCCAATTTTTGAAAAACCTAGGTTCTACCCAAAACACATAATTTCCCCATGAAAATCTTTGATCTTAAGTTGAAACCATGTTAAAAGATGTTAAGGAGTGAAGAAAATAAGTTAGAAATCACTTACCAACGTTTTGGAGAAGAAGGGTTGTTTGAAAAATCGCCTCTTATGTTTTTAGGTTTTTGAAAAATAAAAAATGACTGAAAATCCCGTGTATTTATACCCTTCTGATACTCCCTGTGCGGACCGCACAAAAAGGACCCAGCCGCACAGGCCTCCCTGAAGACCTGCAGATCATAGCCCCGTGCGGGACGCATAAAGCCGACCGCGGCCGCACAGCATCCACCGCGGATCGCTCACAGGCGACCGCGGCCGCGCTGGCCCCTCTGCGGCCGCACGCGATTCCTCGCGGACCGCGCAAGAGGGTTCAGAGACCTGCAATATTTCCTGAACTTGCAACATCTGATCTTTTAAGTGTAAGGCATCCCGGAACCTACTCGAAACTCACTCGAGCCCTCAAAACTCCAATCCAGGTATACACACAACCTCAAAAACATCTTACGAACATATTCGTGTAATCAAATCACCAAAATAACATCATAAACATCGAATTAAACCTCAAAATTCAAGAATTCTTTCAAGCTTCATAAAACATCAAATTTTCCAATTTAAGTCCGAATCACGTCAAACGGCGTCCGTTTTCAACCAAATTTCACAGGAAGGACTTAAAACATATATAAGACCTGTACCAGGCGCCGGAACCAAAATACGGGCCCGATACCATCGCTTTCTAATCAAATTTCATTTCCAATTTCCTTAAACAATTTCAGAAAACAATTTTACAAAAAAATTCATTTCTCGGGCTTGGGACCTCGGAATTCGATTCCGGGCATACGCCCAAGTCCCATATTTTTCTACGGACCCCTCCAGGACCGTCAAATCACGGGTCCGGGTCCGTTTACCCAAAAGGTGGACCAAGGTCAAATTTATTCATTTTAACATCAAAATTTAGCATTTTTCATAGAATTTCACATTTAAGCTTTCCGGCTACGCGACCGGAATGCGCTCGCAAATCGAGGGGACTCTAAACGAGGTTTTCAAGGCCTCGGAAGCACATAATTCATTTAAACTGGTGATGACCCCTTTGGGTCGTCACAACGTATCTACAACCCGTAATATAGCAAATGGTATCTATAGATAGCTAGTTACCACTAAAAGATGCAATCATTTGATTTAAATACAAAGCAAAGGGCCGGAGAAACTTTCTACTTATGAGTCGGATGTAGAACCAATGGGCGATGCTTGATTACAATTTCGAATCCGTTATTATATGTTTGCTCTAGTTTATGGGTCAGTAACTTTTGGGAAGACATGGGCAAATGAACTTTAAAAGCTTTGGGCATGTTTCCTTGATTTATAATAGAGCGGGCCTAGCAGAATTTTTAATTTTGGCCCAACCTTCCTTTTTTTTTAATTAAAGAAAATCATCCTACATTAGCGAAAATCACTAGCCTACTTCCATTCTAATGTCCAAATTACCGGACCTTTTAAATGCTCAATTTCCCTTTTGCCTTATCAAATAAGGCTAATGAATACTCTAGAAAGAATAACCAATACGCTTAGAAATTTTATAGAAAAAAAAAACCAATAAAGTTTAATAAAATATTAACTGGAATAGCTAAAACACAATATATGAAACAAAACTCCACTTTCCATCGGCTCAAAGGATTCCTCAATTAATCAATAAACTTTACTTGTCCAAAAAAAATGAATCACTGCTTTACATTCATCCTTAGTCACTGTTCTAATTTTAACTTTCATAAAGTCGAACTTAAAAATCCTATGTTGCATGAAGGGCCACCATTAGACAGTACACAATTACACAAGCAGAGATCAAACTTAACTTAACCTGTCAAGACCGAGATCAGTAATGATCTAGGTCGAACTCGAGCAAGACCGAAGATAGCACAATAACGGAAAAACGAGAAGTCCGACTGACCGAGAATTGCTGCGGGAATCTCGGAACGGATCAAATCAAGGACGGTTATTTAGCTAATCATGGAATTTTTTTCTGTAATTAGAGTTATACCATAATTAGAATTCCACTACTATATAAAGGGGAATTCCAATCATTTGTAGGACTCACGTTTTTCACAGGATCAAAGCAATACAACATTTTCTCTTTCGTCTATATTCTTGTTCATCAGCTTGTTAAATTTTGTAACGACTCGGCCGGTCGTTTTAAGAATTAACGCGCTGCTCCCCTATTAACTGCATTTTCCGTGTTTGTTTCTGGTATTGTGAGTGGTCGGGAGGATTCGTCTTGAGTTTTGGAGTGTATTGGGACACTTAGTCCCTAAATGAGAGCTTAAGCTTTAGAATTTGGACCATAGTCGGAGCAGTGTGAAGACGACCATGGAATTCCGTCGGTTCTGTTAGCTCCGTTGGGTGATTTTGGGCTTAGGGGCGTATTCGGATTGTGTTTTGGAGGTCCGTAGCTTAATTAGGCTTGAAATGCCGAAAGTCGAATTTTTTAAGTTTCCGGTTCGATAGTGAGATTTTGATCGGGGTCGGAATGGAATTCCGGAAGTTGGAGTAGGTCCGTCGTGTTATTTGGGACGTATGTGCAAAATTTCAGGTAATTCGGACGAGGTTTGATAGACTTTTTGATCAAAAGCGAAAATTTGAAGTTTTGAAATCCTTAGGCTTGAATCCGAGGGTGATTTGGTATTCCGGCGTTGTTTTGAGTGTTTCGAGGATTGGTACAAGTTTGAATAATGGTATATTACTTGTTCGTATCTTTGGTTGAGGTCCCGGGGACCTCGAGAATATTTCGGAAGGTTGACGGAAGAAATTGGGAGATCTGGGAGCAGCTTCAGCTGCTGAAGTGTTGTCATAACCGCACATGCGGATTGGGGACCGCAGGTGCGGGCCCGTAGAAGCGTGTGGCCAGTCACAGATGCGGCCAGAGGAAGGAAAATCAAGAGTCGCGGTTGCGGGTGCTTTATCGCACCTGCGAGACCGCAGATGCGGTAAGTGAAGTGCAGGTGCGGCCAGTGCATTTAAGTGAATTTTCGCAGATGCGCCCTGGGACCGCAGGTGCGGGTCCGCAGGTGCGAGGAAATGGTCGCAGTTGCAGAAACCCTGGGCCAGAACCTATATAAGGTTTCTGTCGCGATTTTAGCCTATTCTTTCACCATTTTATCCGAGAATTGAGCTTTTTGGGAGGTTTTTGAGAGAGGATTCAAGGGAGCTTCAAGGAGTAAGATTTTGGAACCCAAACTCGTTTATATGGTATTATTCTACTGATTTGGCAAGAAATTTATGGAAAATAAGGGTTAGAATTGGAGGTTTAGGGTTTGAAATTGGAGACTTGAATTTGGGGATTTGAGGGGTCGTTTGTAGTCCGTTTTTCATGTATTTGGTATGTATGAACTCGTGAGAGTGTGAGGATGCTAGTTTTGCGAATTTAATCCGATTTCGAGATGTGGGCCCGGGGGACTTTTTGGGCGATTTTCTTAATTTCGCGTGTTAGCTTCAAATTTATTAGTTAAGTTAGCTACTTGGAGTTATATTTACATTATGCAATTAATTTGAATAGATTTGGGCCATTTGGAGTCGGGTACTCGTGACAAGAACGTGATATCGAGTTGATTGAGCTGGTTCGAGGTAAGTGTCTTGCCTAACCTTGTGTGGGGGAACTCCCCTTAGGATTTGGTATTGTTGATATATGAAATGCCTTGTACGTGAGTGACGAGTGCGTACATGTGCTAATTGTTGAGAATCCTGTTATCAAATAACTATAACTGTGTTTTTTTCCTTGTTGTACACTACTTGTGATTTAAGCCTAATGTTAGCTTAGGGTAGCATGTCTAAGTGACTTAACTGTTTTACTTGCTCAAATTGCCTAATTTGAATTCTGTGCAGCATGCTAGGTTAGAAATACCTGTTTTTCCTTGGTATGAAATTGGATAGAATTAGATGTTCTTCGTGATGTTGTTGTATGTTTACTTTGGGACTACAGGCGATATCCCGGTAGATCACCCCTTGCCTGTTTACTTGGGACTACGGATCGGTATTCCGGTAGATCCTCCAGCACATTTACATTGGAACTACGAGACTGCACCCGGTAGATTCCCCCTGTACTGGATATTTATATTTGGGACTACGGATTGGTATTTCGGTAGATCCCCTACGCACTATGAGTTGGACTATGGGACAACACCCGGGAGATCCACTGGATATTTACATTTGGGGACTACAGGACGATATCCTAGGAGATCCCCGGTTGCTATCTCTGTGTAGAGTTATATTCTTTCTGTGATTTTTCTCTCTGTTGTAGTTGTTGTTATTCTTATTATCCTGTGTTACTTCATACTGTTTCATTTCCTTATATTTATATGTATATAACCGGTAGGGCCCCGACCTTCCTCGTCACTACTCGACCAAGGTTAGGCTTGGCACTTACTGGGTACCGCCGTGGTGTACTCATGCCCTTTCTTGCACATATTTTTCGTGTGCAGATCCAGGTTCATCGGCTCAGCCATACCGTTAGTGAGACGAGGCGACCTTCAGAGACTTTGAGGTATATCTGCCGCGTCCGCAGACCGAGGAGTCTCTCTCTCTCTCTATTCCCTCTGTTAGATATAGATCTTCTGTACTTTCTTTTGATTAGACATTCTGGAGTTAGAACCTTATGTAGTGCTTCTCAGCTTGTGATTTCATGAGATTCCGGGTTTTAGGAGTTGATTCAGTTTGAGAGTTTATATTTATATATGCCGAGCGGCATCCTAAACGTTTTATTTATGTTTATTCCGTAGTTTTTGGTTAGTTTTATCTTTCATTTTCCTTTTTCCGCAAATTTCTAGGCTTAACTAGTCGTAGAGACTGGGTGCCGTCACGACAGTTCACGGAGGGCGAGCTCGGGTCGTGACATATGTTAACTGTTCTTGCACTAATCAATCCGAGGGTATTCATGCTCGAGGGTTGAATTCCATTCAAACACTGGTTTGCTTTATCTTATTGTTAATTTCTATTACTAATCTTCATATTTATCAATTGGTATTAGGCGAAATCACATGTCCTTAAAATCACATTATAAGTTTAATTGTTATCCAATTTTAAGGGTAAAGAATAAGTATTTATATTCTGCCTTTTTGTTAACAAATTTCAACCGCTTTTGGGTGATTTTCCACTTTTAAGATGGAGGGGAAAAAAACTACTTGCAAGATTGGAAAATTTGAATTCTTGTGCCCCTTAAAGATGAATATAATAAAAGAGTTGATTGCATAAATATTCGTTTCTTTTGTTCTTTAATAAATGGTGATGGATTTCAAAAACAAGAAAAATGAAAGTATGTGCATCTATCTCAGGACTTATATTGGCCTCTTCACATTTCTTCTATTAATATTAATTACAGAAGGAACTCTTATATTTGTTTCTTCAAGTTCTCGCACTTTTTCGTCCTCCTTTATACCTCTTAATAGGTCGCTAGCATTTTACTAAGTTACTTCTCATTAATGTGGTTCACATTCACTTAATTTATAGCTAGCTAGTTATATTAACTCAAACAAGGGCGGAGCTAATTCTACGGTTACGAATTCAATCGAACACAATAGTTTTGGTTCCAAATTAATATTTGTCTTAAGAAATCTGTTTGAATATATACAAATTATTAATTTTAAAACTCATTAACTAATAATGACTAGAAACCTGAACTCATAAGCTTCAAATTCTGGCTCCGAATTTGAACTCACAAGACACATTCATAAACTTACATAAGACTTGAGTTACATTAATTGTCACAGTGACAACTTTGTCTTAAAGTAAGGGTACATTAAGTAAGGCAACAATAACAACAACATACCCAGTATTATCCCACACCATGGGGACTGGGGAGGGTAGTGTGTACGCAGAACTTACCCCTAACTTGTGAGGATAGAGAGACTGTTTCCAATAGACCATCGGCTCAGAAAAGTATAAGCACACATTAAGTAAGGCATGCCCATTAATTTCCTAAGTTTTTCTGACGGAGAAAAACTATGTTGGTTTGCCTATTTAACTAGTCGGTACCCTACGCAATTTAAAAGAACTATACAATCCAAAATTATTACAGTATTGTTATAAATAGAATTTTATTTATGGTGAATGTCTATATTTAGAGAGATTTTAGGGTTTATTACTTAGTGGCTAAGTCACTCTCTCCCTATAAATAGAGGATTCTATTCCATTGTAATTTATCCCAAATCAATAAGAATCCTCTCTCCCTACTTTTCTCTGCAATATTGTTCTTGTTCTTTTATTGTTTTATAATACGTTATCAGCACGAGACTCTAACCAATTGGGTAGAAACTTTGGGATTGAGCATAATGATCGTCAATTGTTCCATGAACTTCCTTCATGATTAAATTCTAGATTTAAGGTAATTATTTTACCGTATTTTTCTCTTATATTCTATACTTTGATTTTAAATACAAGCAAAGAAAATAAATTTTGATTATAACTCTACTGGAGTTCGTAAGAAATTATAACCACTCGAAGTGGTAAAATTTCTATGTCTTGCCATGATCAAAGTCATGTATGATCGTGAGCACAAGAAGTGAAAACCCGTCCCATTGAATTTGCTCCATTCTCATTCCCTTAAGAGAATGTGATAGCAGTATGTGATAAGTCTGAAAGAAGACAAAATTATTACTATAAATGTATCAATGGATATGGACGTGGCAATAGACGAAATTATAATCGTCATCATCTGTGGTAATGAGAACAATAAGGATTCTCAAAATAATCTTTCACTCTGTGAAAAATATTTGTCATCGATTTGACATGAGATTTTATAAAGCACATATAGATGATTATGGTCCATTCATGATGTGAATGTCACAACATCTGACTTATGAATACATATTCGTTCTTCAAAGAATATGAACGTGCTAGTGGTAGTGAATATACCGCACTCACCTCTAAAAGGAGGTTTGAGATGATATAAGAAAATAATGTCATTATTATGGCATGAATGGTCATTGGTCATGTACCTATTGTACGCCAAAATATTTTGGCATTGTGATTAACGGCAATGCAAGAAACAGATCTTGCATATAATTTTGACCATAACCATAATGGTATAACTTTCTTTTTAAAAGAGATATTCACCATATGGATGTTGATGGATATGTGGTACTATAAAATTAATTGAGAGCTCTAGAAGAGCCAATTATACTATTTTGGAGAAAATTGATTATCAATAAGACGTTGTGTTGTAGCAAGTCTCAAAGAAACTTATTCAGTTTCTAAAGTATTCGCGAAAGCGGTTGGTCATACTGAGACTATAAATAAAGGAAAAATTTAATATCTTCTATTACTACAACTTGTAGCGGGGTAATACGTATGTGAAAGCTACCCGCTTTATTCTCCAGTTTGTACTACACAAACAAAAGAATGCCACAATAAAGAGAAGTTTATTGATATAAAAACCCATATCATAATAAACTTGGAGTTTATTCATAATTGCACACATCATGGTGTAAACCTGAAGTTTATCAATATTGATAATTTATCCAGTTGGCATAATTGATTTAGCCATGTTAATTCAAGTATGATGTGCAAAAATAATAGAGAATTCACATGGGTAAATATTAAAGAACTAGAAAGTTCTTTACGAATTCTCTTATATTGCTTGTTCTCATTAATTAATAAATCAACTAAAATTGGGATTGAATCCCATGAATGCTGGAAATATCAAAGGTGAATATGGGCCCGTTCACCTGCTATGTATACCACATAAGATGCATCTATGAGATGGTTACATGCGCGATTATTGTTAACCCGCAACATGGTGTTTGCGAGGTAACTTGCTCAATAATTTGATTTAGAGCATAATTTCCAGATCTTTTACTCAAGAAAGTTTATCTTGATAAGTTGGTTTACATCATAGTTAGTTTAGCAAAATAATTATTGAGTGCCTCCACTTAATAGCTAAACTATTGCTTATGAGAATAAAGTTATATATATCAATTTGATATATGTTATATACAAAAGTATATTATATTCTCCCCTCACAAGTAGTTCAGGGTCAGGAACCAAATAATTCTATCTTATTATTATTGATGTGCGGTGTATATTATGATTAACACCATAACGCACAAAGATGGGTTCTCAAAGTTGAGGAAACAAGTTAGTTTTTCTAACATGAGGGGGAGACATGATAAACAGTTGAGAAAAAGTTACGTGGAATGAATTATCATTAGTACATTTAGATCCTCGAATAAGATAATATGAACTTGAAGTTCATAAAAGGATAATTCATTTGCAATATATTGCAAAGCATGCCAGACGCATCTGCTGACCCAAAGAAAATAACTATATTCTCATTGCAAATGCTCCTATTAAGTCCTAGAAGGACAAAGTCTATAGTACGCTTAAAGCATATAGACAAATCGGTTTCAAATAAACTTCTTAATATAGAAGATGAGCAAATGATCGAAATGGTCATAATAAGGAGGCAAGTGATCTAGAAGATCACATGACATAACACTTCATAAAATCTCATGAGAGATTCAGGTACCTAAATATATGAATGAAGAGATCTCTATGTTATGTCTTTATGAAAAATAAGGAGGTTGGAACCGATATAAAATGTTTGTCGACGACATCTATGATAACGCTAAATATATATATATGAGGATCTTAAGTCTGAAGAAACAATTCGAATAGAATTGGTTTCATATGAAAGACATGTAGTTTTGAACATGTAGTTCAAACACTTGAAAGTATAAAGTCAATGATATGTGCAATCAGTTTTCGATATCTTATATGTCTAGTATGACATGAAAACTTGATATGCATATAAAATCTATTATATGGCTTATATGAAAATCCATGAAGGATTTAAGTTGCTTGAAGCATATACAATTCTTGATCTTGAAGTACCACTTCCTCAGTGCAATTTGTGCACAAATGTATCTTGCTATAATTATATGCATGATAATATGATAGCAAGAGTTTTCACCTCTATGTGAAGATATTGAAATGATGATTCCAACAAGATCATATGAAGACAATACATCTATTAGGGATGATGATTTCAAGGTGAAACAAATTCGTTCAAGTTAATATGGCTGATTTGTTTAGCAAATCTCTACCAAAGATCTTTTGAAGATGGTGCATAAGATTGGAATGCAAATGCTTAAGGATGTGAACTGATGCTCTCATGAGGGGGAGTTAATACGCGTTGTACTCTTTTTCCCTTACAAGGTTTTGTCCCACTGGGTTTTCCTTGCAAGGTTTTTAACGAGGCAACCAAAAAGCATATTGTTAGATATGTGTACTCTTTTTCCTTCTCTAGAATTTTTTCTCTACTGGGTTTTATTTTAGTTAAGGTTTTAACGAGGCATATTATTTGTTGAATAGACATTCAAGGGGGAGTGTTATAAATAGAATTTTATTTATGGTGAATGTCTATATTTAGAGAGATTCTAGGGTTTATTACTTAGTGGCTAAGTCACTCTCTCCCTATAAATAGAGGGTTCTATTCCATTGCAATTTATCCCAAATCAATAAGAATCCTTTCTCCCTACTTTTCTCTGCAATATTGTTCTTGTTCTTTTATTGTTTTATAACAAGTATAAAAATATTTATAGTGAAGACTTTTATCTCAAACAACAATGAGGACGAAAGGTAAGTGATCTTCCTATTCCACTGCAATTTCGCTCTCAAATATTTTCTTGGAAAATAAGTAGTAATCTTATTCATTTTTCGGTGTTTGGTACGCAAATTGAGGAAAATGACTTCTCAAGAGTATTCATAAATAATTTAGATACAATAAACATGAAGCCATAAACTTTCAAACCAACAACCTTCCGAACCCACAAATTTCATAAACTTTCGAATCGCTAAACTTTCAAAACCGCGGAAGTTCGAACACGTAAACTTTATAATTTCTAAACCCGTAAACTTCTAAGCACATAAACCTCCAAACTCATAATTTTGGAACTTGTAAAATTTTGAACTTTTAAACCGATAATAAAAAAAATTAAAACTGAAAAATAATGTTTAAAAATAATTTTTTTTCCGTAAGTG
>NW_017671081.1:57279-97700 GCF_001879085.1 Nicotiana attenuata | reverse complement strand
GGATGGTGGGCGGTGCAGAAAAACGAAAAAATAGAAATTTGAAATTACAAAAAAGAAAAAAAAAATTTGAGGTGGGGGTGGAGGGGTAGTAGGGTGGGTGGTAACGGAAAAACAGAAATTTGAAAAAAAAAATGCCTTTTTTGGAGAGGGGGTGGGGTGGGTTAGTAAGGGTGGGGAAGGTTGAAAAGGAGTTTTGAAAAATATTTTCCCTTCTCTTGATAAAGAAAATATTTTCCTCCATTTGGAGGAAAGTGAGTTCATAAGGAAAATATTTTCACTTTTCCAAAACACTTAAGCCAACCAAACATGGAAAAATTGGAAAACATTTTCCGAAAAATATTTACCTTCATACCAAACACGCCCTAAATGTCTAACACTTAAATTCTAGACAAACTGCACCATCAGCTTAACAAAAGTGAACAAAACCAAGATAATTAACATTATTGAACATAAAGCCAGATACAAAATAGTGTTACGGTAGAATTAACATGTCAAGTAAAATAATTAATTATGACTAATCCTCTAATTGATTGATTCAACTTGAAGAACGCGTCATGTCAAGCTGGTGCATGGTGTTACTTGCACTCGATATTTATATAAAATCAAACAATTTATCTTTTGCAGTTAACATAAGTTGATAAATGTTTTAAAAAAAGTACATAGTATCCATTGTTTTGGTATAAACATCAGGTGCGAGTAAATTTTTCTCAACCAATAAAAGGTCGAGCAAAATCTAACGAAGAGCATAAGTAGTCGCACCACAATGTGCCAATGATCAAAGCTAGAAAAGTACAGCAGAAATGGTGAAAATTTGATTTTGTAGGGACTGATTAAAGATTAAAAAAACAAAAGAACAGCCAAACGAAAACAGATAAAATTGCTGAGAATGAAAATATTATATATGTTGGGAGTGGGATTTGAACCCACGCCATTTCGGACCAGAAACTTAATCTGGCGCCTTAGACCAACTCGGCCATCTCAACAGTTGATGTTTAATATCCAGTTATTTTTATAGGACTCTTTTGTGGGCAGCAGGAATCACCTTTGAATTGTTTTATAAAAAATACTGTTCTACAATAAAAAGAGCTCTATTTTAATAGAGGAAAAAACAAGATAGAGCATATATAATAAATCCTATTAAAATTCTGACTTTTATGTATCTTCTTCAAATTAGAAAACTTTAAAATACTAAATATAAAGCACGATATGTTATCAACCTCATCAAATAAAGGAAAAATAACAACAACAATAACAACGGACCCAGTGTAATCCGGTGGTGAGGGATTTTTCGGATGTATTTCCTGCTGTCGGGCATGTCGCCGGACAGGGTTGTTGATTTCGGTATTGATTTGGTGTCGGGCACCGTATCGTATGGAACCGGCGGAGTTAAAGGAGTTGAAGGGGCAGCTTCAGGAACTCCTTGATAAGGGGTTCATTGGTAGGCCAATATGGATGTGTGTTCTACATCGAGTCGGCTTGGTTGACTCCGAGTTGTATTGTTGAGGGATGTGTTGATTCGATTGTTATTTAGCTTATTAGTGATCTGGGGAGATCTATGAATTACCTTTCCGTGTTGCGAGGAGTTAGGATTTGTTGGTTATAGGCACATGTGGCGCGGTTTTATTGGGGTCTCTTAGTGGAATTCGAGCGAGAAGAGTATTGGGTATTGCTCGGCGGATGGCGTATCGGTTGTGTCCTTTCGGGTTTGTGTGATGTTATGTCAATTCCTTCTCCGTGGTTATGATGATTTGCTTTTGTTTCTGCACATCAAATTGTGTGTGGTTGTCGATTTGAGCATAGTGACTTGAGGTGTTTCATGTGGACCAGTGTTTGGATGAGGTCGCGCATTGGAGCGAAGTTATGTGGAGGTATGATACTTCGGGTTAGATTCGTGTGTTATGGTTCTACGACGTGTGATGGGTTCTCAGCATTGTGTTGAGGTGGTACTGGTGACCTTGCGGTTCATCTCTCTCATTTGAGTCATTTTTCATGATTTGAGTACGTTCGGACTGTTGCTTATTGGTGAGCGGATTGCACGAGTTGTGGCTTTTGATGGTATTGATGTGTCATGTCACCAAAGTAGTTGTGTTGGATTAGATTAGATCGTTGGGATCTAGAATGAATACAAACGGATTCGATTTTAGCATGTTGGAAGGATAAAATTGATGTTCGGCTTAAAAATTTGCTATGGTCATTGCTAAAGGAGAAGTGCCTTCACGAATGGTTGATCTGAGGAATGGTTATGACTTTCTATGTGTTTCATTTATCATTGGCAGTATACAGAAGTGTTGGAATGAGGCTTTGTTTGATAAGAGGTTTATTATCGATATTCGGTTGTTCTGAGCAACTGCTGTGATCAGAAGTTATCGCTACGAGAGTTTGAGCTATGTGGTATATCATGTAATTGCATCTGAGGTTGCAGATATGGTTTGTTACAGCGTGTTCGGCCTTTTTTCAGAGTATAAATGTGAGATTCTAACCTTGTAGATGATTTCAGAAGTGGAAAGGTGGTTCTAAGGTTTATGGGCTAGGTTGGATTGTGAAATTTCAGTTACATTGTGTTATCGGACCTATATGGGATAGGGTGACGTGAGATCACCCCCGAGTATCTGCATGGTAAGCTTATACCGCGACTTGTTGGCTTTTGGAACAACTATGGGCACGTTCGACAACGAACTTATGTTTAAGTGGGGGAGGGTGTAACGACTAAACCGGTCGTTTTGTGCTTTTGCACTTTGCTCGCCAGTTCTCGGGCATGACTATCCTTGTATTATGTGTTGTGACTTATGTAAATCTTCGGTTTTGGATTTCAGGTTAATCGGAATAGATATGGAAGGATGATTCTCAGCTTGAAGCTTAAAGTTTGAAAGATTTGACCAAGTTTTTACTTGTTGGTATATGATCTCGGATTGGAATTTTTATGATTTGGTTAGCTTCGTTAGATGATTTGGGACTTAGGAGTGTGATCGGAATGTGTTTTGGAGGTCCGGAGTAGATTTAGGCTTGAATTGACGAAATTGGAATTTTGGCGATTTCCGGTTGATATGTGAGATTTTGATATAGGGGTCAGAATGGAATTCCGGAAGTTGGAGTAGGTCCGTTATGTTATTTGTGATGTGTGTGCAAAATTTCAGGTCATTCGGACGAGGTTTGATAGACTTTTTGATCGAAAGCGGAATTTGGAAGTTTTTGGAATTCCTAGGCTTGAATCCGATGTGATCTTGGTGTTTTGATGTTGTTTTGAGCATTCCGAAGGTTGGAAAAAGTTTGAACGATGATATGGGATATGCTGGCATGTTTGGTTGAGATCCTGAGGGCCTCGGGTGAGTTTCCGGTGGTTAAACGGATCAAATTCTTGTTTTGAAAGTTGCAGATTTCTTCAGTTCAGTGTTGCAGAGTTTTGCTCTTCGCGTTCGTGAGAGGACCTACGCGTTCGCGAAGAGATGTTGAGTGAGGCAGGAAATTTAGCCTTCGCGTTCGCGGTGTTGGTCCCGCATTCGCGAAGGGAGAGGCTCAGTGTGCATCGCGAACGCGACGCAGGTCCCGCGTTCACGTAGAGTAAATGGGAGCAGCTGGGTCCAGGTTCGTTGTGCTTCGCGTTCGCGAGCTAAGAGTCGCGTTCGCGATGAGTTGTGAAGCTAAGGCTTCGTGTTCGCACGCATGGGTTCGTGTTCGCGATGAAGGAAAAGTGGTCAACATAAGTTTGTGCTTCGCGAACGCGAGGTGTAGACCGCGTTCGCGAAGAAGAGATTTTGAGTGCTGGGCAGAATGTTTTAAAAGACCATTTTTCGCGATTTTGGGTCTAAGTTCACCATTGTTGACTCAGTTTTGGAGCTTGTTGAGGAAGATTGAAGAGGGAATCGAAGAGAACTTCTTGGAGGTAAGAATTTCGGATTTAGTACTCGATCCTATGTTGATTCTTACTTGTTTAAACATGATATATGTGGAATTTAAAGCCTAAAATTGGGGAATTAGGGCTTGAATTTTGAGAGTGTAAATTTAGGATTTGAGGGGCCATTTGAGGTCCGATTTTGATGTTCTTGGTGTGTACGAACTCGTGAGAGTGTAAGGATTCTATTGGTGTAATTTTTATCGGATTCCGAGATGTGGACCCGGGGGCCGGGTTTGGCCAATTTCGGGATTTTTGGTATAAATTGGATATTTTCGAGTGGGCTTTATTTCCTTAGCATATTTTGATGGTATACATCTGTATTTGGTTAGATTTGGAGCGTTTGGAGACCGATTCAAGAGGCTAAGGCATCGCGGGCTAGAGTTTGGACTGGATTGAGGTAAGTAATGATTGTAAATACTGTCCTGAGGGTATGAAACCCCGGATTTCACATCGTTGTGCTACTTTGAGGTGACGCACACGCTAGATGACGAGCGTGGGGTCGTGCACCGTTGGGGATTGTGACTTGGTCCATCCCGTACGACTATTAAGTCGCGTATCTTACTTGAAAACTATTTGATATTGTTATATTTTGAAAAAATGTTATTGTGTTTGGGGCTAAATGCTGTGTCTGGGTCTTGTGCCAATTGTTTGGACCCTTAGGGGCTTTTACTACTGTTTCTCCTCACTGTTTTGGTTTAATGTTACACTCAGTCTTGCTATGTTCTTAGTGTTTTCATAACTCGATTTTTTTCACTCCTTTTTTATTTCATAAATGATATTTGAGCCGAGTACATGTTTTACTGTCAGCCCGAGGGGCTTGAGTGAGATCTGACTGAGTGAGGCCGAGGGCCTGTGTTGTGAGGATAACATGGGATCGGGCTGCGCGCCACAGCATGTGGTACCGGATTGTGATATATGAGAGGCCGAGGGCCTGATTCATTATACCACGAGGTGGCTTGTGATTGATATGAGGCCGAGAGCCTTTTTGATTATGCCACGAGATGGCTTGATATTGCGCTTGGGCCATAAGGGGCCCCTCCCGGAGTCTGTACACCCCCAGTGAGCGCGGGTACCCAGTGTGTGTGATGTGTTGTAGCCCGAGGGGCTGTTCTTGATCTATGTTGCCCGAGGGGCGGTTCTTGATTCATGTTATGCCCGAGGGGCTGATTACGAGTGATTGTGAGGTAGCCCGAGGGGCTAGTTCTATTGATATTATGCCCAAGGGGCGGTTTATGGTACATGTTTTGCCATGAGAGGTTGTTTATGTTTCTATCATTTTTACTCACTATTCTTATCACTCAGTTGAAACTATTGAAAGTTGTTTTAAAAGATTTTTACTGAAACTGAGCTTGATTTACGAAGTAAATGACTTCTGTACTGTTTTGAAAATGTACTAAAATTGCTGTAGCGTTATGACGTGGCTTACGTGTTTTCTTACTGCTCAGCTTTCATTTACTTTTATTACTTACTGAGTTGGCATACTCACATTACTACCTGCACCTTGTGTGCAGATTCAGGTAGTTCTGAACCCGATAGCGGGTGTTGATTGCTCAGTGGCAGAGTCATTGGAGTTAGCAAGGTAGCTGCCTGACGTTCGCAGCACTGCTTTTCTCCCTCTTGTCTTCCTTAGACTGTATCTAGTACATTTTAGATTCTTAGTTGTGTTCAGACCTTAGTAGATGCTCGTGACTTGTGACACCCCGATGTCGGGCTGTGTTTTGTTTCCGCAGTTGATATATTTCGCTTTATTTTGGGATTTATCATTATTAATTGCTTGATTATGAATCATTATATCTGTTAATTGAACTTAGGGTTTGTGTCGGCTGGCCTTGTCTTCACGAGAGGCGCCATCACGACCGGGTCTGGGTTTAGGGTCGTGACAAAGCGGGATACAAAATAGAGTTACAGTAGAATTAACATGTCATGTAAAATAATTAATTATGACTAATGCTCTAATTGATTGATAAGAACTTGAAGAATGCGTCATGTCAAGCTGGTGCATGGTGTTACTTGCACTCGATATTTATATAAAATCAAACAATTTACCTTTTGCAGTTAACATAAGTTGATAATTGTTTTTAAAAAAGTACATATATTGTATCGATTGTTTTGGTATAAACATCACGTGCGAGTAAATTATTCTCAACCAATAAAAGTTGAGCAAACTCTAACGAAGAGCGTAAGTAGTCGCACCACGATGTGCCAATAAAATGGTGATGGTTTTTAAAAAAAAATGGAAGTATGTGCACAGTGCATCTATCTCAGAACTTATATTGGCCTCTTCAAATTTCTTCTATTAATTACAGAAGGAACTCTTATATCTGTTTCTTCAAGTTCTTGCACTTTTTCATCCTCCTTTATACCTCTTAAATCTTATCAATAAGTATTGTTAATATCATCATGGAGTGTGTCTCGACTATCAGTTACTCTATCATCTTAAATGGAGGCCTCACTCCTAAATTCCAAGCAAGAAAAGGGCTTCGACAAGGAGATCCTATATCACCATTCCTATTTGTACTAACAATGGAGTACTTGAATAGATCTCTGAAACAATTGAACTACAACCCCAATTTCAACCATCACCCAAGGTGTAGGAAAATGAAACTAACACATATTTGTTTTGCAGATGACTTAATCATGTGTTGCAGAGCAGATCAAATATCCATTCAACTGATGCTCAAGGAATTTGAACATTTCTCAGCAGTATCAGGCCTTAAAAAAAATATGGAATAGAGCTCTTTACATATAACTGTGAGCATGCGATTTTTGCCCCACATGAATTACGCCTACAGAATTCCAAAGAATTATATTTTTTCTTTTAATTGTTTATTATTTTAGGAATTATTGTAGAATTCTTCTAATTATTTGTATTTTTCTGCGCATGCTTAATTTTTATCTAATTCATAAAATATACAAAAATACATTGCATTTGCATTTAGGACTTAATTTTATATTTTTAGATTAATTAGTAAATTAGTTTGTTTTACAAAAATGGAAAAAAAATCACAAAAATAACTCATTTTTGCATTTTTATTTTTAGCTTCGAATTTTGTAGTTTTCTTTTAATTTGGTAATTAATTAATTTGTTGTAAATATTATTTTTTGAGTAATTAATCTGATTTGGTAGGATAATTTGGTCTAGAAATTAATTTAGGTTTTTATTTTTAACTTGAAGAGAAAAAGAATTTTGAAATTAAAAAAAAAAAAGAAAAGGAAAAGGAATACAAAATCTGATTTTTTTGGCCATTCTAATCAAATTCCCCAAGCCCAAATGATTTTTGCACATTACCCGTCTCCATGTCCAGGCCCAAGTCATACCCAACCCGGTCCAATGCCCTGTCTAACTAAACGACCGCGTTTTGGTCAGGCCTCATCACAGCCGTTGGATTTCTATCATCCAACGGCTCGGAACTGTTTTGCCCATTACCATATAACTGTCCGAATCCGAAGTCAACCCCCCCCCCCCCAAAGATCAAAACTCGTCTCACTTCGCTCTGTATGTCACCCCCACCAACAAAACTCTAGCCGCCCATGAAACCCTCACCGCTTCCGCCGCAAACCGCCCACCGAAAATCGCCTCACGGCGGTTCCGATAGTCAAATTGCCCCAAATTTGATACCACAGACTTCCCTTTACCTCCCCATTCCAGATCTTTACTTCCCTTCCTTCGAATCAAACCCATTCCGTTCGAATCTTAAATCAAAGATCCGGCCAAAACTTGAACAACTCCAAATGATTTCAAATTCACACCCTATGATACTTACCCTTATCAGAACCCCAAACGACCTTTAACCCCTTTCGAATCAGCCTTGAGCGCTTCGAATCTTAGATCGGTGATTTAGAAAAGAAAAAACCTAAAAGTCCTCTTCTTCTTTTCCTGGTCTGCGTTTAGTCGAATGGACTTAAAACCTCCATTAGTCGACTGTTCTTTTAAAGAACAGTCGATTAATGGTGGTCAAAGTCCATATCACATCTTAGGAGTTTTGGACAATGCTCTGTGTTTGATCCAGTGTTGATTTCAATTGGTAAACCCTTTTCCTTTTCTTTTTGATTGTTTAATTTTGTTTTTGCCCCTTCTATGCATGTTTGATTTTTCCTTTATTTTAGCAGCATGTTAGGTTTTCTTCTTTTGTTTTCCCTCTTATGACAGTCAGTTATTTCCTGACATCCATTTTAATTAAAGCATGTGTAATTTGTTTGAGTTTAGGTTTGTTTAGTTTTTTTTTTTTTTTGTTGAATTGGTTGTTCATAGCTGCTTTATTCCAGACCAATAGCTGTTCTTTTATAATTTCTTCTCCTCGACACATGTTCATCTGATTTTAGTTTTAGATTGATTGTTTAATTAGTAATTGTTCAAATTTCTATGCCAGAATCGCATTGATCCCATCTTGATTAAATGTTCTCTTCTTCCAGCTTCAAGTTTAGATTTTGTGATATGCTGGGTTAATTCAGATTTTAGGTGTTCTTTATGATTGCTGTAGTTTACAGTTTAAGTAAAGATAGGCTGGGTCAAATTCAATTGACAACAGTTCTTTCTAAATTTCCACTGTTCTATTCACATTTGCTGCACCTTTTAATTTGGTTTCAAGTTGTTTGCCTTGATTTGAAAATCAGTAAAACGATAGGGGGCTCATTTGGAATAGAAAATTTAGGTAAAACCTGAAATAAGTGATAACTTAAAGGGTAAAAAGGGGTTTTTACTTAGGCTGAAGATCAGATATTTTAGGAAAAATGTACAGCTGTCCTAGCTGTTTTTAAAATATGCTGAAAATGGGACAGCTGTACCAAGGGCTGTTAAAAAAGACTGTACTATTATTCTTTACGATAAGGAATATGCTAAAAGATGCCCTCCCTCTAGACAGCCTATATATAGCCTCTATTTCTCTAAAAAAAGACAGATTCGGAGGCATATTTTCATCAGTAATTTTTCTGAAAAGTTCCATTTATTCACTGAAAAGTTTCATAATCAAAACAGCTTGAAAAAACTCAAATTTTTTTCTCGGTCTTCACAAGTTTTGAAACCTGGTTTGAAGATAGAAAAGTTCTGGGTCTATTAGCTGGTCTCTCTGTTCTCAGCTGTTCATTTTGGGGTTTGAGGTTTCTGATTTCTTGGGTTTGCTGTGCTATATCTGTTGCTGTTGTGCTGCTGTTCTCTTTTGGGTTCTCAGAAATCTGTTCTTCTACTTTTCTTTGCTGAATCCTTAATATTCCAGGTACTACTTAGAACTCTATGTAGTTTCCTTGTACATGAGTTTATGAAAGATGTTAAACCTTTGCAAATGGTTGTGCAATGAATGAGTTGTTCTTTAGATATTGTTTGATTGGTCTTTGCCTTTGGATAGTGTAATGGCCAGTGTGTTAACATGAGCAATATATTTATGTAATAGCTTGTTTTGTATTTTGGTATGCATTGCAACAGTGTGAAAAGAATGATATTAAGGCTGAATATCAATAGTCTTGATTCATATTAAAACACTCAGTCAAGAATATAGTCCATGCTTCTTTAAGTAATATTTTTCTTCTCCTCCATCTGATTTTCCTCATTTAAAAACCTTTTTTTTACTTGGTCATGAGCTATAACCTGTTGGTTCAGCCACCAGTTGGTTGGATCAATTGGCTTAGAAGCTTTAAGGTGGGATTTACATGATAACAAAAGAAGACGAAGCTGCTATGGACAAAGCCATGTTCAAAAGGGGAAAGGATCTTCTACTAGCGTACGATTCTATAATAGTTAATGTATTAGAATTAGATTAGTTCATCATTTAGCTGTACTTGTTTCAAAAAGGCAGTAACATGAATTAACAGCAAGGCAGAGCTCGTTACTGATGTAAAGTTTGTTATTCAATACTAAGAGTCATGTAATAATAGAACTGTCTAAATGTTTGAATCTGAACTTACGTTTCACAGGCTGGGCTGCAATTAATGCGCCTGAGTGTGTGTTCTTGGTAAGTTTAAGGTAAAATTCTGTGAGTAGCTTTTTCATGAATTTAAGTCGTTTTCTTGTTGTAATTTCAGAGATTCGAATGTTTGGTTTGGGCTTGGTTAAGTTTAAGCCAGCTGCTGAAAGTCACATTTGGGCTGCCCTTTGTCTGAAGTTCACTCTTTGCCTTTAGGGCCCAATTTCAGGCCCAAATGGCTCTTGAGCTTATGTCTCATTTCCTCAAGCTTGATGAATGTTTATTTTGTTTAAGGTTGAGCTGGATTTGACTTTATTAAGCCGTGCCTTTGATTTCTTATTGTATGCTCTCATGAACAAGTGGTTATACATTTTGAGTCTAGCTATGAATAGTTTATTGCTTGCAAACAGTTGTATCATGATTAGCCTTCAATTTTCTGATTATAAGTTCGAATCTCTTAATCCGGAAAAGAAGTTCTATTGTAATTCTTGATTTATGTATACCATAATTTTAAAATGCAAGAGGTAGGTAGGCCAGCCGGTGCCAATGCACAACTGGGCCCGCCTAGAATCCAAGCCCAACGTCGGCTGCTTGTCTCAACCTGCAATTGTATTTTAAGTTTCTGGTTTCTGGGCAATTCATGAGCCCAATCTTCAGTTCCCAAAGCTAATTCATTAGCGGGCTGCTCCTGGCCCATTCCCCTTATCCCAAAAATAGTTTGAAATCTTTTCATAATTAGTTATCCTTTGTTAAATTATGTCCTAAATTGGAATATCCTAGGTGACCTTAATTGAATAAGTTTCTTCTAAAAGAAAAATCATTTGAGGTGTGCCATGAAAAATAAAACTCCCTTTACCTTCGAGTGGTAAAAAGGAGGTGTGACAATAACAGGGGTAGAACAACAACTGAAAGATCAAATCCTGGCTGAAATGCACTTTTCACTTGGTGAGATACCTTTCAAATATCTTGGTGTTCCCCTTTCATCCAAGAAAATAACTGTTCAACACTGCATGCCTCTGGTGGAGAGAATGATTGCCAGGATTAGATGTTGGACCACCAAATTCCTTTCATATAGTGGCAGAGTGGAGTTAATCAAGAGTGTCTTGTTCGAGATTCAAACCTATTGGTCTCATGTCTTTTTGATACCAAAAAAGGTAATCCAACTAATAACAAGTACCTGTAGAACATTCTTGTGGACTGGACAATGTGCAACATCAAGAAGAGCATTAGTGGCTTGGGAGAGGCTGTGTATGCCAAAATCAGCAGGGGGTTTGAACATAATCGAGTTCCAAACATGGAATAAAGCAGCCATATCTAAACTACTTTGGGCTATCACATCAAAGAAAGATACTCTATGAGTACAATGGATTCACAGCTTCTACATAAAGAGAAGAAACATTAGTGAGATGGAGACACCTAAACAAGCATGTTGGCTTGTTAGGAAAAAATTTTATGCAAGGAAGTGGTATGGACTCAATGACCTTTACACAGATATGCAGCAGTTCACGCAAGCTGACAAGTTCATAATCAAGAAAGCATACTTGCATCTGAGTCCCCAATATCCTAAAGTTGCGTGGAAGAGCCTCAATATGGGACCATGTCTTGTACCAAAGTACCAGTTTATACTATGGCTTGCACTGCAGAAGAGACTCACTACAGCTGATAGATCGGCCAAATGGGGAATACAAGTTCCTAGGAACTGTGTATTATGTGTGTCTGATGCTGAAGAAACACACTCACACCTATTTTTTGAATGTGAATACTCAAGACAACTATGGAGCTCCTTCTTATGCTGGATTGGAGAAAACAGTCAAGTAGGAAGCTGGGACGAGGAAGTTGAAAGGATAACAACCAAAAAGTGCAGCAGCAAAGCTCATGCAGAGGTCCTAGGATGGCTGAAAGTTGCGCGTGTCTATCATATTTGGGATGAGCACAACGCCAGAAGATTCCAAAAACAACAACGAGATCGGAGACTTAGATCAAGGAAGATTGTTATCCAACTGCAGAGTAAAGGACAACCTAGGAGCAGATGGAAAAGGCTATCAGAAAATGCAAACTCATACCCAAATTTAGTATAGGTATATATTGTAATAGAATCAAATTGGTAGGAGGAATATCCATAGAAAGTTACAAAGATGAGGAGTAGTTCTAGAGTCAAAAATGAACTAGTAAATGTACATATTCATACTTGGTTAAATAAAATTTTATTGTTTGACCAAAAAAAAATTATCTGCTTTATTTTCCTCCTTCTAAACCTAATTACTTCTTTTCAACTGCTTAATGTATTTTTGTTTTCTTTACATCCCTTCCTCTATCTCTTCAAAGCCCTTGTAAAGGTCGCTAGCATTTTACTAAGTTACTTCTCATTAATGTGGTTCACATTAATTCACTTAGCTTAAAGCTAGCTATTTATATTAACTCAAACAGGGGCGGAGCTAATTCTACGGTTACGAATTCAACCCAATAAGTATTTGTCTTAAGAAATATACTTGAATATGTACAAATTATTACTTTTAAAACCAATTAACTAATGATGATCAGAAATCTGAACTCATAAACGTTAAATCTTGGCTTTGAATTTGAACTCATAAGACACATGCATAAACTTACATAAGACTGGAGTTACATTAATTGTCACAATGACAACTTTGTCTTAAAGTGAGGGTACATTAAGTAAGGCAATAATAACAACAACATACCCAGTACTATCCCACACTATGGGGTCTGGGAAGGGTAGTGTGTACGCTTACCCCTAGCTTGTGAGGATAGAGAGACTGTTTCCAATAGACCCTCGGCTCAGAAAAGTATTGTATTGGTCAAAATCTGACCATTACAACCGAACTGACCAACGTCCCGCCTAAGTGACCGAGCAGTGAAATATAACATAGCCCACTCCGCATCCCTTTCCCGACATCCGTCGAGTCGGAAAGAGCCGCGCCTAAAGGGACGACCAAGACACATTGGAGGCAAGAGGGCGTCGGACCAAGTAAAGGGCAAGGGTGCCTTGACTATATATAGTGGAAAACCTTCTATTGAGGGGGCTTTTTTTTCCTTTCTCTCTGCCAGGCTCTCCTCTTGTAATCTCTACAGGAAAAAAGTAATCTACAGAAGAGCATGTAAAGTTATCTCTCCATCGATCGATGGGAGACATAATGTTGAATTTCAATAAGATCGTTTGCATCTTTTTCATCCTATATGCCATCCATACTGTTAACTCTTTGATCTGGAGTTTATTATGTTTGACTAAGATTTACCCTTTCATCTTCTTTGATCGATTTGTTCAAAAAGCTTTCGATATCTTTTGAGTCAAACAAGTATAAGTACACATTAAGTAAGGCATGCCCATTAATTTCCTAAGTTTTTCTGACAGAGAAAAACTATGTTGGTTTGCCTATTTAACTAGTCGGTACCCTACGCAACTTAAAAGAACTATACAATCCAAAATTATTATAGTATAAAAATATTTATATATGAAGAGTTTTATCTCAAACAACAATGACGACGAAAGGTAAGTCGACCTTCCTATTCCACTGCAATTTCGCTTTCTAGTTGTATTAGATATTTTAGGTTGTGTAAATGTCTAACATTTAAACTCTAGACAAAATGCACCATCAGCTTCACAAAATTGAACAAAACCAAGATAATTAACATTATTGAACATAAAGCCGGATACAAAATAGAGTTGTGGTAGAATTAACATGTAAAAAATTAATTATGACTAATACTCCAACATAAAGGGACCCTTGGTGTAACTGGTAAAGTTGTTGTCATGTGACCAGGAGATCACGAGGTCAAGCCGTGGAAACATCATTTTGCATAAGTGTAGGGTAAGGCTGCATACAATAGACCCTTGTGGTCCGGCCCTTCCCCGGACCCTATGCATAGTGGGAGCTTTAATGCACCGAACTGCCCTTTTTTAATCCTCTAATTGATTGATTGAACCTGAAGAATGCGTCATGTCAAGCTGGTGCATGGTGTTACTTGCACTCGTTATTTATATAAAATCAAACAATTTATCTTTTGCAGTTAAAACATAAGTTGATAAATGTGTGAACAAAAATAGTACATATATTGTATCCATTGTTTTGATATAAACATCAAGTGCGAGTAAATTTTTCTTAACTAATAAAAGGTCAAGCAAAGTCTAACGAAAAGCATAAGTAGTCGCACCACAACGTGCCAATGATCAAAGCTAGAAAGTAAAAATAGCATGGGCTAGCATAATTTACTGGAGATTAGTGCACCTGTGTATGAACTTCCAGCATATTATGCTGGAACTTATACTGGAGTATAATTCTGGATTTTCAACAGTGTTTTCGTTCAGATTTATCTTTACATGAAAATTGGCTAAATTTTGATTACTTTTGAAACTGTTGCTATTTTTGAATGACCACTATTTTTGAATTTCTCCCGGCTAGAAAAGTACAGCAGCAATGGTGAAAATTTGATTTTGTAGGGACTGATTAAAGATTAAAAAAACAAAAAGAATAGCCAAACAAACACAGATAAAATTACTGAGAATGAAAATATTATTATGTTGAGAGTGGGATTTGAACCCACGCCCTTTCGGACCAGAACCTTAATCTGGCGCCTTAGACCAACTCGGCCATCTCAACTGTCGCTATTCAATTTCCAGTTATTTGTATAAGACTCTTTTTGTGGGCAGCAGGAATCACCTTTGATTTGTTTTATAACAAATACTGTTCTACAATAAAAAAGAGCTCTATTTTAATTGAGGAAAAACAAGAAAGAAGATATACAATAAATCCTATTTAAATTCTGACTTTTATGTATCTTCTTCAAATTAGAAAACTTTAAAATACTAAATATAAAGCACAATTTGTTATCAACCTCGTCAAATAAAGGAAAATTAACAATAACAACAACAGATCCAGCGTAATCCCACAAGTAGGTGGGGGAAAGATAATATGTACACAACTTTATAGCTACCTTGTGAAAGTAGAGATATTGTTTCCGATAGACCATCAGCTAAGGAAAATAAGGAAAAACAATTGTTGCAAAATATTTCAAAAGAAAAGTTTTGGAATGCCACCTTTTTGTGCTCAAATTACCACTGAAGCCCAGCCCAAAAAGAATAGTCTTTCTTATAACGATGGGCGGCATATCCAAGAAGCCCATAATAGCTCACTAAAGGCCCAAATCTAAAAGGTGGATAATAAAGATAAGAACATGGAAAACCTTTATAACCTTGGAATTTTCCTTGAATTATTAATCCAAATAGCCGTCCACACAACCGCTTAAACTAAAAATAGCCGGTGGAGGTATAATATATTCATAATTTATGGATTATATGTATATAATTATATATAATGAATGCATAATCTATGTATATGGCTAGAAAAAGTAAACACTAAATATGACTGGCTATTTGTGTAAAGATCCCTTTTTCCTTCGGGCACATCCGATAAAATTGGAACGATAAAAAAATATGAAAAACTTGCAATGAAACTGAAAAACAATGTGAATACTATAATTTTAAAGCAATATAGTTATCTCTCTTATTTTGTGTGAAGGAGTTCAAAATACTAGAATGAAAGTATCTCACTTTATGTGTAAATTTGGGCATAGATTTTTCAAATTTATTCTTAAAATAAAATTTACATATTTAGAAAAGTCAAAGTAAGACAGTGTAAAGGTGTCATTTCCTCCATCTTATTTATGTGAAGGATTTTGAGATAAAAACAGGGAAATATCTAATTTTTTATGTAAATTTGGAAATAAATTCTTTAAGTTTCTTTTTTAGAAATAAAATTTACATATGTAAATACTACTATAAGTGAACAAATTTAATAATCCAAAATAGTTAAAAGAGTTCAAGAATATCGTAGTTAGATGAAAACTATTTGACTCTTTAATTATAAGAAATTTTACCATCTATAACAAAAGTTTACACCCTATTTTTATAAATCAAAATTCTTTTAAAATATTATTTCTATAGCTATCTTATTTTTATTATAGCAAGATAAGTATTTATGGTATACACTACCATTAAGGCTTAAATACGCTATTTACTATTTTCTCTCTCATTCTTTCAGTTATTCTCTCCCAAAATCACAGGAAAATATGTTTTCTTCCTCTCTCCACGATCTCTCTCTCACAGCAAGATTGTATTCGCGATTTTTGAAGCACGATTCTGTAACACCACGTACATTCGGACTAGGTGTGGATATGTTAAATGAGTATTAATCTGATATTTTAGACATGTGAAGTCCTAGCGGGATTAGTATGGGTGAAAATAGTTATTTTAGAATCAAGACGAAGAGTGAGGTATACAAGATTCGATAAAATCTACTAAGTTTACAAAAGGTCAGTCTTGCAGCAGTATTTAGTGAAAATGTGTAAGGTATTTGGAAAAACTCAAAACACGAAAGTTGTAGGCCTTTGAAATAGCTTTCCAACAATATATTGTGGAGCCCAAACGTATCTCTGTGCAAAACGTTATGTTCATTTTATGGAACAGTGCGCAATATGTGCGCTCAGTGCGCGCCTCGTGTGCGGCCGCGCACTTGTGGCAGTGTTACTGCCATTTGCGCGGTTAGGTGCGCGGGGGGCGCACTTGGGGGGTCATTTTAAAGCCCTACTTCGTCCCCCACACCCCCAAAACACAAAAACTTGCTCTAGAAAGGGGAGCTCTCAAAAACCTAACTCCTTAAGGGTCCCTCCACCATTCAAGGTAAGTTTAATTGGTGATTTTAAGTTAATTACAATTTTCCAAAATCTTATTAACATGGGTAAACCATCCATATCATTAGATATTCAATTGGGACATCATTGTTGAGAGAAGGAGCCCTAGAACTCGAATTCAAGGGGATTGAACTTCAAAAAGGTAATGTCTTCACCCTCTAATTGATTCTAGCATTGGATTAATGATTATAGACTCTAGTTCATGAGATATGAGTTGATGGGTTTGATAGAAAAGCATGAACGGTTATAGGTTTGGGGTGTTGATTGTTGATTATTGGTTAAGGGTGTCGTTTACCTTATGGGTGATAAAGAATGATGTAGATTATAACCATCTGAGACTTTAGAATTTATCTAGGAGCAAGAGAAGACACCATTAATAAGGACTATGAAGCTTTATTCTCACCAAGTGTTTGATAAAATGCTTAAGTGACCAAAACATAAGTATCATAGCTAATATGGAATCTTTTTGACTTGTATTGCTATAGATTAAAGTTGAAAGGGTTGACAAACGTTGTAGTACGCTCAAGAGTAGGAAGTTAAGGTATGTGAGGCTAACTCTCTATGTTTGGGAATGTTAATGATTTTTCCTACACTACGTTTCTTTTACAACGTTAATAATTGCCTCAGAAATATAGTTAAGCTTAGCTCCTTGAATAGTTGCAGAACTTCTATTCTCTAGCTTCATAACTCGTTCATGACTTTCATTCTGAACGTTGTGAGCTCAGTTCGTATTCAATATAGACTTGGGTTTTATGTCCCTGAGTCTCAGTATAGCTTACTCAGCATGTCATAAACAGTTGAAGTTTCAGTGTTCATAATCAGTTCAAGAATACATGTCTCAGTCTAGTCCTATTCAGTATTCCAGTATTATGTAACTCAGTGTGATTCAGCATTTCAGTATCATATATTGCAGTATGATTCTCAGTTCCTGATTTTAAATTCCTGAATGTTGAACACCTGTATTTGGGCCTGCGGCCGCAGTTTATATATTCTATGCATACTTGGTCCTGAGGCCGTAGTTTATGCTTTATGCATGTTTGGCCATGAGGCCGTAGTTTATGCTTTATGCATTTTTGGGCCTGAGGCCATAGTTATGTATACGTATACTTGGGCCTGAGGCCGTAGCTTGTGCACATATATATTAGGCCCGAGGTCGTAGCTTATTCAGATAAACAGGTTGTTCATCATTCAGAAGAGGGAGTATTCATATCCTTACTTCTTTTTTTCAGTTCAATTATTAGTTATCATTTCAGTTACCAGTTATCAGTTCAGTTATTAATTATCAATTCAGTTATCAGTTATCATTTTAGTTTCAGTTTCAATAGTTATCATTTCAGTTATCAATTATCGATTCTCAGTTATCAGCTTAGTTTCAGTTTCATCATTTATAATTCTTCCTTTCAGTTGCTTTACATACCAGTGCAATTCAAATGTACTGACGTCCCTTTTGCTCGGGGCCTGCATCTCACAATGCAGGTAATGATTTACAGGTTGACGATTCAGAGCGCTAGGATTCTCGTACCAGCTATTTGGTGATCCCCAGTTCTTTCGGGGCATTGTCATTACCTTACAGTCTTCAGTATTTTCAGATAGTCAGTGTTTTCAATACTTCATTAGAGGCTTCATAGACTAGAGTAACAGCTAGACAGAGTCGCAGGCTTTTTATATTAAGCTAATATGTTTCAGAATTGTATTAGTATTTCCGCACTTTAATTTATATCATCTAGACCTTTAGTATATCAGCATGTGCTGGTTTATCTTCCGCATTCAGTATGTTATGATATCGCATGTTGATTCAACCAGCCAGTTGGTTCGCTCGATCACATGTAGTTAGTCACCGAGTGTCGTGTTACGTCCAGGCTCAGGTTCGGGGCATGACAGATTCTCTCTCTCACTTTCAACGTTTTGCTCCAAAAATTTGTGGTAAGTGTTAAAGTTTTTGGATTTTTTTCTGATTCAAGCTTCTTCTTTTTCTCTTCACTTTTTTTTTTTTAAAAATCTTCACCATTGTTAGGTTTTAAACTTAAAACTTCAAATTCTTCTTCAATGGCTGATTCAACAACTTTGAAACAAGAGGGCCACTATGGCTTTCTTCTACGCGGGATATTGCAATGGATTCCTCTACACGAATACTACAATATTTTTTACGCCGGAGAAGATTTAAGGGCCGGGGTTTTTGTTCGTTCCCATTTTTAGTTTTAATACAATGTATATAATATTTTGATTGGCCGGAAAACTCCATCTCCGGCAACTTTCTTCTCTTCTTTGCTATTTAGTCACATACAATAATACAAATGCATTGTGTTCTGTACAAATTCACTCAAATACAGTATATTTTTGCGTAAATACATTTTTTTGCTTATATTTATGTATTTTGAAGGTTTGTATTTTTTCAATACAGCTGAATACATTTGTATTCATGCATGAATACAGGATATAAACATTGAAAACACTGAATACAAATATTAAAATAGAATAGACTATAAATAGTGAATACATTTAATTTTAAAATAAAGTGAAATACACTAAATACAAATAGAAATACAGCAAATACAACTAATAAAATATATTGAATACAGCAGTAATAACATGTATTAGCAATAATTAAAATATTATTAATACAAATACATTTGAATAACTGAATATAAAATAGCGAATACAGTAAATACAAACATTGAATCTAATGAATGCAACAGTAAAAAAAATATTGAAACACACTAAATACAAAAGTTAAATACAACAGTTATATACAACTAAAAATCATTCTAATTAATTGGGTTGATAATGAGGCATGTTAGAATTGATTTTGTTGAGTTATATTAGGAGTGTATCACGCTAATTGATATTATTTCCGTTATTAGACAGCTGGACATACCTATTTTTAAGTTGATTGTCGTTACTCTATTCATGAATACATGGCGCGAATACATGTGAATACATGCGCGTAACTGGAATGCCATGATTTTAGGCGCTTTTTGCTGATGTATTCATGAATACAACAGCGCGAATACATGTGAATACATGCGCGTACAGCTGGACTGCCATGATTTTAGGCTCTTTTTGCTGTTGTATTCATGAATCTAGCATCGCAAATACATGTGAATACACGCACATACAGCTGGACTGCCCTGATTTTAGGCGCTTTTTTGCTGCTGTATTCATGAGTACAACAACGCGAATACAGCAAATACACTACCGTAACAACTGAATATAATAGCTATAGGAAGTAATTATGTATATGGTAGCTATAGGAAGCTAATAGACACTAAACAATAGTAGTTTCTGAAAATACCTCTTAATTATATACAGTCAAATCTCTCTATAACAGCCTCATTTGTTCCAGATTTATTTGGATGTTATAGTATAAAAATTGGTCCCATAAAAACTTTGCTTCTATAATGAATGCTATTATATAACGATGTTATTATAGAGAGGTCATATATATATATATATATATATATATATATATATATATATATATATATATATATATATATATATATATATATATATATATATATANTATATATATATATATATATAGATACAGGGCGGACCTACATGGAAGGTAGAGGGGTCACCGGCACCCATTAAGTTTGGGAAAAATCTTATATTTATACGTATGTATATAAAGGGTATATAACGTGAGACACGATTATATATTTTGTTAGGCACCTTGATACTCAAAAGTCCTTTTTGGCATACTGGTCGTGTATATAGCTTAGTGCTGCTCTTACGGCTTGGACTGGATTCGATTCCAAGCTCCAGCAAGTTGTTGAATTTGTTTTGCTTCTACTGTTATATGCCCATATATCTCTTCTTTTGACTATTTTTTCTTTACTTTCCAGTCCTTTTTTGATTTTTCATTTTTAGTTTCTGCCCCAAACTCCCTTTCTTTTGATTAAATCCTTCCCTCAAAAAACCCAAATTTTTTCTCTATGCTAAAAATTGAAGCTTAGAACTTATCATAATCACCAACGTCATAAGAGAGTTGCACGTCAAACTTTGTAGCTAATAATTTGCACGATCACGACTATCAGTGGCGGAGCCAGAATTTTCATTAAGAGGTGCTAAAATATATAAAAGTAAACATACCAGAAAATTGAGGGGAGTCAATACATAGTATATATACATATAAATTATTTTTTTACCTACCTACATAGTATATTTTTCCTGCAAAAGGGTGTCACCTTTAAGGTGGCTCCGTCACTGAAGTGCCCCCGTCACTTTCAAATTCTTGGTCCGCCTCTCTCTATATATATGTATGTATCTTTCTGATCCGAAAAGAAGGTATTTAACTAGAACGTGAAGACGCATGGTGAAAGGGAGGCTGTTTTTTTTAATATGGTCCTCATAAGTTTGGCGTATTATTGATGTCCCATAAATCCATGATAAAAAATTGGGCAAGTGACATATTTGGTCGATCGGTCAAAAATAATTGCATCTGCTAATCAAATATACAAAATATATACATTGATTACGTATAATATATGTTTATTATACATTAATTATAAAAAATATATAATTACCGATTATTATTTTTGGAAGCAACTATACAGTATAATTTTCATTAAAAATTTTGAGACCACTCGGATTATTACAATTATTAAAGCCATCATCAGTTCCATATACAATGCATGTATTTTCCTTCTCCACAATGAATCACTTGAAAATTATTATTATTTTGACTGAGACTTGTAAACATGCTTTGTCTTCTACATGTCCCCATTTTCAAACTTTGATTGAAATCAGACACATCACGTGGAAAAACTTGTAACCAGCTAAATATCTTAATTGAAACCTTCATTCGCATTTAGCATTCGACCTTTGATACTTAATTGAAAATAGTAGATTTAAAAAAAAAAGGAATTAGAGTATAAATTTGAAATTGTCTTAATTAAACGATTATCATTACGTAAATAAAAAAAATTCAGACAACTGAGTGTCATTTTCGCAGATCCTAATTATCCTATAAATTGCTAGACTGATGAATATATACAATGTATAATGATCTAATAAGCTAATTAGCACTCCTAATAAGCTAATTAGCACCCCTAATAAATGTACCGGACCTAATGGTATTTTCCAACCGATCTAAAATTCAACATTGCAGTGAGGGAGTGGGACACAATTTCTTATATTCATTTTAGAAGCATAATCTGTTAAATGCCAAAAAATATGTTCCACTTGACAAATGCCAATAATGGAGGTCGAAGGAGAGCCTTATAGCCCATTTGGCCAAGCTTATAAAATCAGCTTATTTTGAAAAATATTTTTTCTTAAAAGTGTTTTTTCCAACTGAACTTTTGGTGAGAAGCAGTCTGTATTTGGCTAATTAATTAAAAAAGGCATTTTGAGCCGCAATTAGTGTTTGACCAAACTTTTAAAAAATATTTTTAAATATATTTTCTCAATAATGCTTTTCAAAAAAGTGTTTTAGGGAGAATCTACTTTATTCTACTTCTTCAAAACTGCTTCTGCTTCTAGTCAAAAGCTCTTTTCTTTCTTTTAAAAGTTTGGTCAAACACTTCAACTTTGAAAAAAAAAAACTTGGCCTTGGAGAAGCTTGTCAAACAGGCTATTAGAGCAAATATAAAAGTTGTCTCTCTGTGACCTATAAGTCAGGGATTTGAGCCGTGGAATCAGCCATTGATGCATGTATTAGGTAGACTATCTATATCACACTCATTTGGGTATGGCTCTTCCCCGAACCCTGCGTGAATGCAAGATGCTTCGTGCACCGAACTGCCCTTTAGAATGAACCAGGTCAAAAAGACCAAAGCCAACTAACAGTTTGTACAGCGAGCAAACTCATAAATTTTTGAGGGCCTAAATGAGAAGGTCCACAAAATTTAAGTGGCCACTTCATTATCTTCTACAAATTAATATTGTTAATGGTCCACATACACTTTTCAAACTCCTCTCTACTTATAACCCACACTGATAGAACTGGAATTGCATGTAAGGTTTGAAGATGAAGGAAGAAGAAGAAAATGTTATTTCATTTCGGTTAATCACTGTTACAGGACTCAAACAGTATTTAACAAAATTAACCGACCTAAACATGCCTCTCACGTGTGTGTGTGTGTATTGACTAAAATACACTCACTTAACTAACTTAACTCTCAATACTCCTCCTCAAGCTGGAGGGTGGAAGATGTCTAACACACCAAGCTTGGACACTAAGAAGGAATGTTGTACTGCAGTGAGTCCTTTTGTTAGAAGATTTGCTAATTGTAAGGAGGAAGAAACATGACATGGAGTAATAAGGCCTGTCTTGATTTTCTCTTTAACAAAGTGGCAATCGATCTCGATATGTTTTGTCCGCTCATGGAATATTGGATTCCCAGCTATTTGTATTGCAGCCTTGTTGTCACAGAACAATGTAACATGTCTAGACACTTTAACTCCTAAGTCTTCCAGTAATCCTGTTAACCATATGACCTCAGCAGTTGCAGCAGCCATACTTCTGTATTCAGCTTCTGCTGAACTCATGCTTACTGTAGGTTGCTTCTTTGATTTCCATGGTATCAAAGAATTACCTAATTTAACGACATATCCTATCACATATTTTCTTGTATTAAGGCATGATGCCCAGTTTGAATCACAGTAGGCAATTAGATGATCAATAGGTCCTGCTTCCATCAGCATTCCCATGCCTGGTGCTCCTTTGACATATCTCACTATTCTCAATGCTGCCTCCATATGTGATTGTTTGGGCCTTTGCATGAACTGGCTCAAAGTTTGCACCGCAAAACTTATATCATGTCTGGTGATAGTTAGGTATAACAACCTTCCTATCAATCTTTGATAAGTTGAATTATCTTTCAGCTCTAAATCTCCTGTCTTTCCAACACATGTATCATACTCCACAGTCGTCAATTTTTTATTCAACTCTATAGGAGTTGCAACTGGTTTTGCACCACTTAAGCCTACCTCTGAAATTAATTCCAGAGCATACTTCCTTTGATTGAGCAGGATTCCTTTCTTTGACCTTGATACTTCAATTCCCAGAAAATATCTCAGCTTGCCTAAGTCCTTAACTTTGAACTTACTGTGTAGAATTTTCTTGGCATCATTGACTAAGTTGGAGGAGCTCCCAGTAATCATCAAATCATCTATATACACCAGTATAATGACTATCTCTCCTCCTTGCTGCTTTGTGAATAAGGAATGATCAAAAGGACTTTGTTTGTAACCGCTCTGAACAAGTGCATCAGTGAGCTTTATGTTCCACTGCCTAGATGCCTGTTTAATACCATAGAGAGATTTCATAAGCCTGTACACTTTCAACTCCCCCTGTTTATGAAATCCTTGAGGCAACTGCATATAAACTTCTTCATAGAGATCCCCTTGTAGGAAAGCATTACTAACATCCATTTGAGATAAAGGCCAACCCTTGGCAGCTGCTATGCTGATAATGGTCCTGACTGTGACCATTTTTGCTACAGGTGAGAATGTGTCATGGTAGTCCAGCCCTTCCTTTTGATTATAGCCCTTAGCAACCAGCCTTGCCTTGTATCTTTCTACCTCTCCATTAGCCTTGTACTTGATCTTGTATACCCACTTGGAACCAATAGCTTGCTTCCCTGCTGGCAGGTCTACTATCTCCCAAGTATAATTATCTTCAAGAGCTTGAATCTCCTGTTGCATAGCTGTAACCCATCTGCTATCAGTGGAAGCCTCCTGAAAAGTTGTAGGTTCAACTTCAGCTGAAAAAGCCTACAAGTATGCTTGATAACCTGCTGTGAGATTAGCATAAGTAAGGGTGTCAGTCAATGGATATAAGCATTGCCCAGAGAACTTCTGAGTAGTTTGGTAGTCCTTCAACCAAACTGGAGGTTTAGATGTCCTAGTAATCTTCCTAGGCTCTTGATCACTTCTAGCCACAGGTATGCTATTGTCAGGACTAACATTTATCTCTGGCTCAGTGTTTGGAACTAAGTTAGTGTAGGTATCTTGCTCATCATGCTCAACCTCTACTGCTTCGGTGTTTTGGTCTGTGTGATCAAGGTGTAGGACTTCTGTAGTAGGTGTATTGGTGTTCTCTGTGACTAGAATATTGTCTGTAGGTGGAATGTGAGGGTCTGTGGGTGTAGGCAATGAGGAATCAGGATGTGGTAGTATAGAAGCTTGTGTAGGAAATGGATCTTGAGGAATGGTTACATTTTCCTTAAAAGGGAAAATATGTTCTCTAAAGCTAACATCCCTACTTACAAAGATAGTTTTAGTTTCTAAGTCAAACAATCTATACTCCTTTTGAACTTCTGAGTAACCTATGAGGACTGATTTTCTTGCTCTCTTTGCAAGCTTATCTCCTTTTGGTAAATTGCTAGAGAAACATAAGCAGCCAAACACCTTTAAATGATCAATAACAGGTGCTTTATTATACAAAACTTCATAAGGAGATTTTCCATGCAGTATGGATGTAGGCCGCCTGTTAATTAGGTAAACAGCTGTCTTGATGCTATCTCCCCAGAATCTACTAGGAACAGAACTCTGAAATTGCAATGCCCTAGCCACCTCAAGTATATGTCTATGCTTCCTTTCCACCACCCCATTCTATTGAGGTGTGTATGTACAACTGCTTTGATGCACAATACCTAAGGATGCTAACAGTTCATTACAGCTGGAATTAAAAAACTCTCTTCCATTATCAGATCTTAATACTCTCACATTCATGTCAAACTGAGTCTTTACCATTATAAGAAAGTCTTTCAACACTGTTACAACTTCACATTTAGACTGCAATAAGCACACCCAGGTATATCTACTAAAGTCATCCACTATTGTAAGAAAATAATGTTCCCTATCATATGTAGGCAACTTGTGAGGACCCCAAACATCAAGATGAATGAGCTGAACAATACACTCAGTCTTGCTGCTACTGAGAGAAAATTTCAATCTACTTTGCTTAACTAAAGGACATACTTCACAGTTATGTTGTAAACTATCCACTACTTTATTTTTCAAGGCAGAAATATGCTTCATTGCCATTATTGATGGATGTCCTAATCTCTTATGCCAAAGATTGCACTCATCAGTGTCCTTGGTGACCAATGCTGCTACTGGCTTGTCTCTCCATTTGAGAATATAAAGTCCATTGTTCTCTATACCAATCCCCATCACCTTCCCATTGTAAAGGCCCTGCAATACACGAAAATTAGGGAAGAATAGAGCACAACACAGCAGCTCCTTGGTCAGTTTGGAAACTGACAATAGATTGAACATAAAATCTGGAACATATAACACATCCTTTAATTCATATCCCTGTAGAATTGAAGTATTTCTTTTGTGCGTTACTGAACATTTGCTACCTGTTGGAACCTGCACTGTATGATTCCTGTGTTGCTCAATGTTCTCTATGTTAGATAAAATTTCTTTATGACATGTGATATGGTGAGATGCTCCTGTATCTACTACCCATTCACATAAAGATGCATCAGACAACAATGTGGTTATACCTGCCATTAGTGTATGACAATCACCTGCAGTTATTTTGTTCAGAAGCTCCAGTATCTGTTTGTATCGACCTTCAGTGAATAGTTGTCCCATCTGTTGGCCTTGAGTTGAGCTTGTAGTTTCTTCTGTCATCATGTTAGCATAAGTTCTGTTTCCTTGTCCTTGTTGTTTCTTCTTGCTCTTGAAGTCAGGGGGATATCCTATAATTTTGTAGCAATTTTTCTTGAGGTGTCCTTTATATCCACAGTGTTCACAAACAATCCTAATCTTCTTAGCCTTATATCCTGATTCTATCCTGCCATCATAGTTAAAGGTTTCCTATTTATCTCGAGTACACTTAGTTCACGCTGGCTTTCTTCTTGAATGACCAAAGCATAGGCCTGCTTTACAGTCAATACTGGTGTTTTAAGCAATATCTGACTTCTCACCTGACTATAGCTTTCATTAAGCCCAACTAGGAACTGTAACAAAAGCAGATTCTTAAATTGCTCAATGAAAGGCCTAGTTTCTTCACAGTCACAACCAGGCCCTGGAACTAATAGATCAATTTCATCCCAGAGGTCTTTCATTTTCGTATAATATGATGTTAAAGAATCAGTACCTTGCTTTAATGATCCAATTTGTATCCATAAAAGGTAGAAACGAGTGAGATTAGATTTATCAAACCTCTCCTTGAATTCCTTCCATAATGTTTTTGCATTTGAAGCATAAATGATGCTCGGCTGTAATTCTGCAGATACTGTACGTCCTATCCATGAAAGAACAACCGCGTTACATCTTTCCTATTGATTCGCCAATTCTCCTTTGTAAGAGCTTTTCAAGCAAGTTCCTTCTATGAAACCTAGCTTGTTCTTCACCAAAAGTGCCATCCGCATCGATCTACTCCACAAATCATAATTTTCAGGTCCGGTGAGCTTGATATCGTGCAAAGCAACTCCAGGCGTATCTGTAGCTTCTAAAAACAGAGGATGATTGTGATCAATTGGGAGACTTCCCGGTTCCGCCATGGCTTATGAAACCGAAGCTTCTAATCAGTGTTCGATGTTCAGATCTTGCAGAATTTCAACTCGATTACAACAACCTGCTCTGATACCATGATAGAACTGGAATTGCATGCAAGGTTTGAACCCTAGAATCTAGAGAATCCAGAGAAGAAGAAGAAGATGAAGGAAGAAGAAGAAAATTTGATTTCATTTCGGTTAATCACTGTTACAGGACTCAAACAGTATTTAACAAAATAACCGACCTACACATGCCTCTCACGTGTGTGTATGTGTATTGACTAAAATGCCCTCACTTAACTAACTTAACTCTCAATACCACCTAACTCTGAGTTTAAATAGTTTTAAGTTTTGTTCACTAGCCGTTTATAAGTATTTTATGTCATCATGTCAAATTGATCTATAATACTAGATAATTTTCATAAACCTAATATAACTTACTATAATTAATTAAACAGTATCAATATTATAAAAAATTTCTTTACTATTCGTGTATATAACTTAGATCCTAGACAAAGTGGGCGTTTGGACATAAGAAATGTAAAATTCTAAAAAAAAAAAAAAAAGAAACTCAAGTGAAAATGGTATTTGAAAATTAGAGTTCTGTTTGGACATGAATATAATTTTGGGTTGTTTTTGAAGTTTTGTGAGTGATATGAGAATTTTGAAAAACAGCTTTTTGAATTTTTTTTCAAATTTTCGAAAAGTTCTAAAATTCATCTTCAAGTGAAAATTGAAAATTTTATGGCCAAATACTGATTTCGGAAAAAAGTGAAATTTTTTTATGTCCAAATTAACGGGCTCAAAGAAACTAAAATGAAGAAAGCCAAGAAGTTAAAATGCAAGTGGCTCATGTCGAAGTTAAAGCTCTAGTATAGTCTACATTAAGAGCCTCTTCATCCCCATCTACTCATAGTAATATGAATTATTATAGGGTGGAACCATTCTTTTTTTTTTTTTTAATAATCATTAGATATTTGAAATTTGCTGGTCCGACTAATTCATTTATCCACTGCGGGCGAGGTCTATCCAGAGGCAGATCCAGGATGTAAACTTTATAGGTTCAACTCATTATATTCTTAAAGTTATGGGTTCATATTTACAATTTGTTGCTATTTTAGTAAGCTTTTACACATAAATTTATGCTTTGCATCGAAAGTTATGAGTTTAATTGAACCTCTTGGTATAGGGTTACATCCGCCCTTGGGTCTATCAACAGGGGAAGCCTCTCTACACAGGTTTCTACATTCACGAAGTTCGAACTCAAAATCTCTATTTAAGGGTGAAATGATCATATTCATCCCACCAAATGACTCACTCTTAGCTAGTGGGAATTGAAACAATGACCTCATAATGGTTTTGAACCCTCTTGACCACTAAACCATGCTTTTAGGCTGTGTGAAGGGGATTCAAAACATAATATATAAAGATAAAAATCAAATTTTACTTTATGTACATAGTGTAATTTTTCGGCGAAGGAGATTCCGGTGAATACCCTTGCGCTCCTAAATCCGCCCATGCTCATATGATTGCAAGTGGAGGGTCTTTAAATGCTAGGAGTGTTACTCACTTATAGCCACAAGAATAAGAGATGGTATGCTAGCAGAGAAGACAAGATTGATGATGCACATGGAGACGAGGATAATATGGATTGTAAAAAATTAACGTGATGAAAATGAAATTATCGTACAGCTCAATTTTGATTCCTCAATGTTTACAGTTTATCTTGAATAATGATTATTCTAAAGAGACTTAACAACAAGAAATTAAAGAAATTCAAAATCAAATGAAACTTGGCTTATGGTCTCTTTTCAAACAAGGCCAAAACAAAGAATTAAGATCTCTTGATATGATCTTTTCGAGCTGTACTGACTAGCAGCAGAGGCGGAGCCAGGATTGGAATATTAGTATATGTTCTAAATTTTAGGGTATCGACATTAATAATACAAACAGGTTTTTGAATTATTTTTTTGTATATATTTAATGAATATTCTTAATATAATACAAGATTTGAATTAAAGTTGTTGGGAATAAATAATAGCAAGATTTTTACGTGAAAAATCTATCTAAATAAGAGAAAAACAGGACCCCGAAAGGAGCAACTCATATCGATATAGCAAGAAATTTTTTTACACTTTATAGACCTGAGTAATATACACCAAAGACCACTACATACTTAAAAGAAATAATCCACTTTTAATTTTTTGTACTTCACTACAATAGCGCTCACACTTTTTTTTTTTCCTCACAGACTATTTTTCTTTTCACTGCTTGTGAAATGCTCGAACTGCTTCTTTTTTCTCTCTGCTTTTGGTGTATACAAAAATAAATGAATCTTTAATTTCTGTTAGATGGTTTCAAAAAAGTACTTTTAGAGAGTAGTAGGTTATGGTTCGCTAATCTATTAAATTATCAATACTAAAGTAATAATTTGTATTTGGCCAAGATTCTAAAAGTACTTATGGGCAAAAGTAAAAAATTTCAACTTCTGAAAAATAGTTTTAATTTACGTTACAATTCAAAAGCACTTATGTTTTTCTTAAAAGTTTAGTAAAATATCTCAACTCTCTAAATTAAACACTTTTGACTATCGAGAAGCTTGGCCAAATAGGTTTACGTTCGGACGACGAATAATGCAAACATATCCATTTAGTTGATCAATATGATTATTAAGCGATCTCGTTTCTTTCAAATCTTGATTAACTAATTGATAAATATATAAACCTCATAGATCGTGAAATTACAAATTTAAAAACAAAAATTGAAGTTGTCGACTCAACATGCAGTTGTAATCTAATTAATTCACATAAACGTTACTTGATCCTTAATTTGCAAAAAAATTCAAGAGAACCACCATGTTAATTAAATATAAATATCAATAGGGATATTTTACGAAGAATGGGAGCTACATAAGATATAAAGTTAGGTTTCGTGGACACAAATGAGACACACAACATATAGAAGGCATGTCAATTATTTAAAACTAAAGTAGATAACGTCATAACGTGATAGCTGTGTGAAGAAAGAAATATCCTATAACTACTGTCAAAATACGAAAATGATTTATGCAAAAACAAAAAAGACCAAGTTTTATCAGCCATCCGTTTAAAAGAGTGATGAATTCGAAGACGAGTGCTAAAATATTTTAAGTTTTAACGTAACATTAGATGTCCATTCTTTACATCTTTTTTTATTTTTTTATAAATAAGATTTAAGCGTTTATAGAAGGGATTTTTACCTTCCTATACCACATATGAAGCCTTATTATCCTCAATGTTTAAGGTTTGAGTTAATTACATTTCAGCATACCAAATTACCATTTTTATACCATAATTCAAATTAGGGATATAATTAAGGATTCATTTATATTAGGCATAATTATAGGACTGTATCTTCCCACTTTCTCTTTCCTTTCGTCTCTTTCCTTGCAAAGATTAAAGAAGAGAACGTCGAGTAGAGACTTCAGTGTGTGCGACTCCCAGTGAGAGAGAAACAAGAGGATGTTAGGAAAAGAAGAATCGAACACGGTGTTGACGTTGCTCAAAGCCGGGGATCATCGGCCCTTCGATCAGATCGTCGCCGACTTTGCCTCCAGCTTCCCTCCCCCTCGCCAATTTTCTGCTTGCATCTCTCTCGCCTTAATCCTTGACGTAAATCTCCCTCGCCAATAATCTTCAAACTATCTACATTGTGTGAAGACTCAATGTAGTTATTGTATATAAATTTTGTAGCTTTTTATCATAATTTTTAGATGTTTACCTCCAAGTTCTATGTAATATTTGTATATAACTGTCAGTTGAATATAAATTACACAACAAAAAATAAAAAATAAATACTCCAATCGTAGAAATGTGTTATCCACAATTAATCTGCAAATTGTCTACAAAATTTTACAAAAACTACAAATTAACTACATTTAACCTACATTATAACTACAATCTGGAAACAATTTACACATGGAAGTTCTTCAAGTTGGAATTGGCCACAACTACATTTCTTGTTTTCTAGACACACAATGTACCGCTTCACACCATCCAACACAGTATGTATATGATCTGTTGAAGCCCTCACCTACATTTTCAGAACAAACACAAAGAAAAAAAATTTACAATATTAAAAATATAGTATCTACAATATATCTACATTTTATCTACAATTTATCTACAAATTAACTACAAACTACAAGTAAACTACAATTTGCCTACAATTTATCTACAATCTGGAGATACTGTATATTAAAATATTTTTTTCCTGCACCAAATAAAGAACTTGTAGTCAAATTGTAGATATATGTAGTAAATTTGTAGATAATATCATAAAACTAAAATTCTAAGCATTTCGAACTACACAAACCTGCATTCTCATCTACCACAATGGCACCAACTTCAAAATCTCTAAATCTGCCATAGTTATCCCAATTCCCATTCAATTTTAGCATTATTGGGATTTTTGACATGATTTCGTGTAGTTGAGAGAAAAAAGATGAAGAACAGATATAGGTTCGACTATTTGAGTACTGAGGACGATGAAGAACAATTTTGAATTCTACAATTTGTATTGCGTTGTTGAAGCTTCTGAAGCTCTGCGTTATTTTTGAATTGTAGTGAAAGAGAGAATTACGCAGCAATCAGATCTCTTTCCGTTACAAATTTTGAATTTAATGTGGAAAGAATCAAACGCAGATTTTGTGCCTTTTTTTTCGCGCGTTTTAAATGGCAGAATCTGCCTAATTATGGATTGGTATATAAATTGTAGTTAAAGTGTGGACTGGGCAGGTAATTAACAAATTATGCACATTTTGGTAATAAGGTTTCATATATGGTATAGTTAGGAAAAAAATCCCTTTATAGAATACACCGGAAAATACTCTAAGGCCGCCTAATATTGTGCAACAATAATAGTAAAATTTGTGTGGGGTAGTCATTTCAAAGTGGTATTTACTTTTTATCCAGCATTTCAATGCTTAGCAATAGTAGCCACTAGTCTATTAAAATTAATATGAAAAGACTGTGTTACCCTTTCTTCTATCTCTTTTCGGGAGAAGAACTGTGCAACTAGACTCTTTCTCATCTGTTGGATTGGACTCCCTCCATCGAAAAAGATGAGTTGACACCAGATCTCACATTAAGGCTTTGATCACAGCTGAAAACATAGCGGATGGCTTGCTAATTTGGACTCTCACTTCCTCTGTATCGCGACATATATCACAATGTGTGCATTTTGGAATATAACTTAACGGCGATATGAGGTCTTCTCACTATATTTGGATTCAAGATCTTTGTTTGCTCCACTAGCAGCTCAGGTACAGTGAATTGAGAATGTTGATTAGGTGATTGTTGTAAAATCTAAATGTATTTTATTACAAATTGTAACAATTTTCCTTTTACAAATGCTGCTTTAAGTAGGGTGTGATTGTAATTGACTTTAAGATAGGGAACAAATAATGTTTGGTTTTCTGCTGCGTTATGGATCCTGAACTTACAGTTACAAGTTCAAAAGTTAAGGACACTTGGTCCTGAACTTTGAGTTCCAAGATCAAAAGTTTAGGACACTTGGTCCTGAACTTAGAATTACAAGTTTTAAAGTTAAGGACACTTGGTCCTGAACTTAGACTAACAAGCTCAAAAGTTAAGGACAATAGGTCCTGAACTTACAGTTACAAGTTCAAAAGTTAAGGACAATAGGTCCTGAAGTCCTGAACTTAGACTAACAAGCTCAAAAGTTAAGGACAATAGGTCCTGAACTTAGGCTAAGAAGCCTTTAAGGACAATAGGTCCTGAACTTACAGTTACAAGTTCAAAAGTTAAGGACAATAGGTCCTGAAGTCCTGAACTTAGACTAACAAGCTCAAAAGTTAAGGACATGTAGTCCTGAAGTCCTGAAGTTAAGTTCAAAAGTTANACTATGCCGTATAAAAGGACAATGCGGTCGCTGCAAATATAATCCGGTTTACAAGTCCGGAGTCGAATCCCACAGAGAGTTAACCTATCAACTGCTACCTTCAGACCCACCAAGTCTTCAGAACCAGCTTCCCAAATATTCAAATTCTCAGTTGATTGTTCTTTAATAACTAACTTGCAAGTAAATAAAAAGGCTATAACTAAATTAGAAGGGTTGTAAACAATTATGAGAAAAAGCTAAGGCAATGATTTCCCCTATTGATGGAATCCCTTCTGTTTATGCTCATACAAATTTACCCCCACATCTCTATCAATCATGAACGCTAATCTTACCGCAAATCTCTCCCGAGTACTCACAGTAATCTACTATTGCACTCTCCCGAGATACACAAGCTTTCTTAATTTCGCACAATTCAATTTAAATTGCACCCAAGGCTTCGTTATTCCTAATCCCGCCTTTAAACCCGCAATTATAGATTCCTCTAATAATCTAGGAGTGGTGTTGTTCAACAATACCCTAAATATGCACTCTTTTCCAAGTTATGCACACTAAATAGGCACAGCTAATTGAGGATCCTGTCAATTAACTACAACGAACACGAAGTTGAACAAATAAAGATTAAACTAGCAATTTGTATTCACATAAACAAGAAGTTCATCACCCAATAGGTTCCATCAAAGCCTTAGACAAGGAATTTAGCTACTCATGGCTATGGGAAAATAAACTAAGCTTGAATTCATCATAAAATCAAAAGAAAAGAAGAAAGATGTTTAGAGTATTTTCTCACAATGTTTTTCCTTGCTAAGAAACCTAAAAAATCAATACATGCCTCTTTTGGGCGAAGTATAGCGTTTTAAATAGGGTTTAGGTCTAAAAATCCCGTGTTTTACACTTAGCGGTCAAACGCCTTCGCGGAATCCTCAACCTTCAGAGACTGCCTTCCACCGCGGTTTCACCGAGGTCGCGGTAGAACCGCGGTGGAACTTGTACCCAGGCATTTTGACCTGTTTTGAATGGGTTACTTGGGAAATTCAACAATTAGCCTCTTTTCATCAATAGTTGACTCCAAAACTGCTCCTTAGCCTTCCTTACACCTATATCACCTGCAAATCATGTAAAGCACTAATAAGAGCATTTTGTTGTCATTTTCCACATTAAAAGTTCACAATAAGGTGATTATTTGGTGCGTGATTATAGTCAAATTCACCTATTATCACTCCCATAACCTGCTGATCGGTGCCAACCCTGCACCACTATAGAGTGGCGAGAGCGGGTCGATGCAGCTATTACCCGAATAGGTCGGGATCGAATCCACAGGGAGCTAGAAGTTGGAGTTGGTTTCCTATCCAAACTAGCAATGTGCACTACTCTTAATTGCACTTTCAATCATAGTTGGTCTTTTTGATTACTTCTAATATTATACTAATAAGATGCTAAATTAAGCTAAGAGTAATTGCTAAAGGGGTTTCTAATAGGGTAAAGAGGCACTAGGGAAGTGACCCGCTCCTAGGTAGATATTTGACGGATTCTCAAGTCTAAGGCAAGGATGTTATGAGGATTACGATATAACCAATGCACGAATGTTCTCACTCTATACCTCTCGGTAGTTTGAGTGATTTTGCCCAAATTGACTTTTTCAAGACCAATTGGGTATTACAGTTGAGCAAGCAATTGAGGTTCAAGTCGGGTATTACTATCTCTAAGTTTAACCATTTAACTGGGCTATCAATCTCTTGAATACGCCCCAATTCCTTGTTGGACCAATTTTCCTAGACTCAAGTTCTCTTTCTCAAGAAGAACCCAAGTCATTAAGGCACAAATTAGTGTTTGCAACCACTAATTCAACATGGAAAACATAAATTGGTCCACATATCAAACACCCATACACATTCAAGCCTTAAAACTCAAGACCCATCAAATACCTACACTAGGGTTGAGCCACAACCCTAGATAGTGGGTCTAGCTACTCATAATTAGGGAAGAAAACAAGAAATTAGATGAAGAAATAACCATAATAATTAATTACAAACTAAGATAGTAGAGATTTAGCATAATAGTAGCCCAAATTTACTCAAAAAGGAATAAAAGAGTCGTTCACGTGCTTAGCCCCAAGTCAAATTACAAAAGATGACCTAAAAATGTGAAAAGAAAGTATTTATACTAGGCCGAATTTTCTGGACAAAAATACCCCTGCGGGGGTATTGCGGTCCGCACAAAATTGAGTGCGGCTGCAATGAGGCTTCTTGGCTTTAAACTCTGCTCTCTGAACTTGGCCACCGCGGGCTGCATAAAATGCACCGCGGCCGCGGTGGCTTCTGTTGCGGTCCGCATAAAAAGGACCGCGGACCGCATTGGCAATTAGCTCCAAATCTTCAACTCTCTGAACTCCTTCTTTGCGGACTGCACAATATCGAGTGCGGCCGCAGTGAGTCCAGTGTGGTCCGTACGAAATGCTTTACGGCCGCACTGCTTGGGTTACCGGAATCAGCACTCTCTGAATCTTCTCATTGCGGCCGCACCCCATTTTGTGCGGTCCGCAGTGGGTCTTGTTCAACTGTGCTTGGACTTGTCCTTGTACTTGTGCATGTTTCACTCTTTTTGAGATGATTTTGACTAGTTGTCACCTTTTTGATCAAACCCTGCAAACAAGTATGACATGTAAGACTTTAGGACTATTTTGTATCCATTTTTACTCAAAACTCAAGTGAAAAGGAGTGTAAAATGAACTAGAATCCCTAGTTATCACCTATCGACGCAGCCCTGCAATATTGGGGACACATAATCGTCCTCGATATCTGAGGACCCCATCTTTTGTAATTTCAAACAATGTATTCTTCTTCTGAGGGGTGGTATCCCTATAATGAACTAACATAAGATCCTCGTACTGGAGTTCCTTTACTTCAATTACTAAAGAGGATGTTGTCGTATCCTGAATAGTAATTCCAATATCACCTGAGTCTAGTAACCAAACTCCAAGACTAGCTAGCTGATGAATCTCATAGGGTATTCCCCTCTTTTCTGGTTGTAAATATGACAGGCTACCCATAGATCTACGGCTGAGGGCATCGGCTACCACGTTCGCCTTTCCCGGATGGTATAAAATATCAACGTCATAATTTTTAAGTAGCTCCAATCATCTCTTTGACGTAAATTCAATTCCTTTTGCTTGAGAATATATTGGAGGCTCTTATGATCCATATAGATATCAACATGAATGCCATACAAGTAGTGCCTCCACATCTTTAGTGCATGAATTACTGCAGCTAACTCTAAATCGTGGGTCGGGTAATTCTTCTCGTGCTTTCTTAGTTGTCTAGAAGCATAAGCTACAACCTTACCATGCTGCATCAGCACACAACCCAATCCAATGCCCGAAGCGTCATAATAGATAACATAACCATCGGTCCCTTCTAGGAGCATTAGAACCAGTGCTGAAGTTAATCTGTCCTTCAATGCCTGGAAACTCCGTTCGCAAGCGTTAGTCCACTGAAACTTTGCTCCTTTCTGAGTCAACTTTGTCAGAGGTGCTTAAAGAGAAGAAAATCCCTCTACAAACCTCCTGTAATAACCTGCCAAATCGAGAAAGCTACGAACCTCCGTTGGTGTCGTGTGTCTAGGCCAGGATTTTACTGCCTCATTTTGTGTGTCGACTCGGATACCCTCACCTGAAATAATATTCATAAGGAAAGCTACATAGTTCAACCAGAATTCACACTTAGAGAATTTTGCATACAACTTCCCTTTTTGTAAAACTCTGAGCACAGTACGCAAATGATCTGCATGCTCAGTCTCTGAATGAGAATACACAAATATATCGTCAATAAATACAATTACGAACAGGTCTAAAAAGGGTCTGAATACACGGTTCATCAAGTCCATGAATACTGCTGGGGCATTAGTCAAACCGAATGACATAACACGAAACTCAAAGTGCCCGTATCTACTCCTGAATGTTATCTTCGAAATATCTTTCTCCTTAACCCTTACCTGATGGTACCCGGACCTCAAGTATATCTTTGAGAAACACTTGGCACCTTGCAACTGATCAAAAAAATCATCAATCCTTGTGAGCGGGTACTTATTCTTGATCGTCACCTTATTCAACTGTCTATAATCAATACACATCTGTAAGGAACCATCTTTCTTTATAAAAGAGGTTCTCCCCACGTGATGTACTAGGTCTGATAAAGCCTTTTTCAAGCAAGTCCTTTAGTTGTTCCTTCAACTCCTTCAGCTCTGCGCGGGCCATTTTATAGGGAGGAATAGATATTAGATGAGTATCTGGTAGTAGGTCAATAGCAAACTCAATTTCTTGCTCTGGCGGAAGACTTGGAAGCTCATTGGGAAAAACATCGGGAAACTCATTAACCACAGGGATGGACTGAATGGTTGGTGACTCTACTTCCACATCCCGAACCTGAACTAAGTGATAAATATAGCCCTTTCTAATCATCTTCCTTGCCTTGTGATAGGAAATAAATTTACCTCTCGGCGATGACGTATTACCTTTCCATTCCAAAACAGGCTCCCCTGGAAATTGAAATCGGACTATCTTCGTTCTACAATCAACATTGGCATGACAGGAAGCCAACCAATCCATACCCATTATAACATCAAATTCTACCATATCTAACTCGATTAGGTTCTCTATGGTAGATCAACTATGAACTACTATTATACAACCTCTATATACTTGCTTAGCTATCACTGAGTCCCCAATATGTGTAGACACCTCAAAAGGTTTAATCAATGTAGGTTTTATTCCAAATTTACTAGCAACCAACGGAGTAACATATGATAAGGTGGAACCTGGGTCAATCAGTGCATATACATCATACGAGAAGACTGATAATATACATGTAACAACATCAGGCGATGACTCTTGATCATGTCGTCCTGCCAATGCATAAATGCGGTTCTGAGGACCGCTCAAGCTAGATGCTCCGCCTCGGCCTCTACCACGACTCATTGGTGCTTGTGAACCTTGCCCAGGGGGCGTACTAATGATGACGAACCAGCTACAAATCCCGCTGCTGAGCTATGCTTGCATCACCACTCGTCGGACAATCCCTCAGAACGTGGCCCGGATAACCACAAGTATAACAAACACCCAACCCCATACAGCACTGCTCGGCATGCAACTTACCACACTGAGCACATCGAGGCAAGGGCGGCCTCATCTGACTTGACTCACCCCTATACTGAGACCTAAGGCCCTGGAATTCTGACCAGGCCCTGAATATGTGGAACGATCAAATCTCTTACCGCCAAACTGAGAGGGTGCGCTAGCCGATGACTAGGCTGGATACCTCGGGTATTGTTGTCTCTAACCACCTCGAAACTCACCAGAAGGACCCGAAGACCTCACTCTCTTATTCTGGGCCCTATCATGCTCATGATCGGCCCTTTACTTCTGCCTATGCTCTTCTACACCCTGAGCGTATGCCTGAATATGAGAAATATCCATGTCTGGCTAAAGTGAGACCAACATACAATCGTTAAGCAAGTGCGGCTCTAACCCATCACGAACCGGTGAACCCGATCCTCCATCTTAGATACAATAGTGGGAGTATACCTAGCCAACGAATCAAACTGAAGACTGTACTCTCGAATACTCATGTTACCCTTGCCGAAGGGTCAAGAACCTATCAACTCTGCCCGTCTAAGCTCTGGTGGCAGATAATGACGAAGAAAAGCTTCTGTAAACTCCTATCATACTGCTGGAGGGGCATCCTCACCTCTGGACAATTCCCAAGACTCGTACCAATTAACTGCTACATCTTAGAGTCTATAGGAAGCTAGCTCAACTGACTCAGTCTCAGTGGCCCTCATTACCCTCAGAGTTCTCTGCATTCAATCGATAAATACCTGAGGGTCCTCATTTGGATCTGCCCCAGTGAATACCGGAGGGTCTAAATTAATGAAATCACGAACCCTCGCACTGACGGACCTATCTGCATGACCAAGACGCTGAGCCCGTGCGGCTACTAATCGAGTTAACAGCTGAATATCATCTCTCAACTCCTGACCCGGTGCATCTGGCTGAGGGGCTAAATGTACATGGGCGGGTGCTGGAGATGGTGCCCCTCGGATCTCTTGCGAAAATGGCGGGGTATGTGAAGTCTGAGATGGAATCTCACTATGAGACTCTCCCCGAGCCCTAGTAACTCGTGGCACTCGACTAGTAGTCGCACCAGCCACAACTTTCCCTTTTGGGCGGTTGTAGTCTTTGGAGGCATCGCTGAAAACTTAACATATCGTTAGGAACAAGAATCCTTATATCGCACGATCTAAGATAAAAAGAGAGCATAACATCCTATATGTCCTGTAGCCTCCTGCCTATAAGTGTGGTACACAACACAACCATAAACAAGACTCTACTAGACACGGTCTAAAGATAACCCTAGGACAGAACTGCTCTGATACCACTTTTGTCACGACCCAAACCGGTGGGCCGCTACGGATGCCCGAGTCTTGCCTGTCGAACATCCTTAAGCATGCGTCTAAGATATAAACCTGAATAACATACGTGAGGGAAACCTATCTAAAAGAAATATGTACATATACATGCAGAATACAGTGGGTAAGCCGGCAAGGCTGCTATAGACAACAATATACCCAAAACTGGAAGCCGACAAGGTCACATACTATCCAACTATACATAATTGTCTACAGACCTCTAATAGAAAATACAACTGTACAAGGACGGGGCTGGGCCACATCATACCCATATATGTGTACAAGTATATCGTACCAAAATCAAAAGCAGCTCCGGATCAAGTAGAGCGCACCAACTCTCGCTGATCAAGAATCCTAAGAAGGGGGACCGTGAGCTTGCCTACCTGCACCTGCGAGCATGAAACGCAGGCCCTGGGAAATAGGGCATCAGTACGAATAATGTACTGAGTATGTAAGGCATGAAAATCAATACATAAGAGACATAGATGAAACATGGAATATGGAATTCTGCCTGTAAGTCTAAATAACTTTGCAAATCCTAAAACAGTTATAATATCATGCACGTGCGTGTAAATGTCGTGTCATGCATAGGTATAGGTGTACATAACATCATCAAGCCTCTGAGGGCATCCCATCATATCATCTCGGCCACTGTGAGGAAAATCATCAACATATACCAACTGATCAGGTGGTGGTGCGTATATAATGCCGTAACCTTTTTCCGTATCCCATATACATATAAGTGTGTGTGTTTTTGTGTGTGTGTGTGTGTGTGTATATATATATATATATATATATATATATATATATATATATATATATATATATATATATATATATATATATATATATATATACGTTTATAACGCCATCTTGTCATGGGTCAATGTACATGTATAAATGAATGAAATGCATAAAAATATGTTAATAAGATCAATATACCTTCCGGATAAACTTTATCAACTGCGTATTTTTCTGAGACCCATGAACAGAGGTTGTAATAATAAGATACATGGGAATTCAAGAATATAGGTACCTCTAATACTTCTATGAATAGAGTCGTTTATGGAAGTTGTGCATTTACTCGTTTTGTTTGTATCGTAT
>NW_017671081.1:17124-57191 GCF_001879085.1 Nicotiana attenuata | reverse complement strand
GCAAGGGTCGACCTCGTCATCCAATCTCATGACTAGACCTCTCGACCCACGAGGGAACGCCTGAATCATGGTGCCACGGACTCTCTGGGGAGCGTAGAGACTAAGCACATGCTGCAGCGTGACCTCCCTACGGGCCAATTCCGCGTACTTGATGAACATTGCCAATAATTTGTAGAGGGAAGGAGTGAGCTGACCCGGGCACACCCCGTAATAACGGCAGAAATCCACCACCAGCATTGGGAGCGGGATCTTGAACCCCAACCTGAAAGGATAGGCGTAAAAAACGCAGTATCCCCTGCGGTCGGTGTGGACCCTCTCCTCGCTTCTAGCGAGAACGATGTCTGCATGGGTGGGAATGACCCCCTGTTCCCGTAATAAGGCCACCCCAATCTCCCCCATTAACGGGGCTTCATCCACCGGGTCCTCTCCACCGTCGACAGTGAAATCAATCGCCAGACCTCCGGGCCGAGGAACTACCTCGTCAACCGACGGAACTTCTCCGGTCTCTATCTGTTCTGCACCTCCCATCGCCGGAGGTGGCCCTTCAACTACCGGAAGATCTATCGGAAGAGCATCTTGGGAAGAACTGCCTGCCATTGTTGATCTACTAAAGAGAAAGGGATAGAATTCGGTGGGCAAGACAAAGGTTATCACAATCAAAGGAAAGAAAGGAGAAGATGAATTAGCAGAATGAAAAAGTTTCCTCAGAATCTCTATCAGATGAACAATGAAGATATGAGAAATGAATGCCTCAACCCACCTTTATAGGCAACATAAATGGCTTTCGCGAAACCCAATAGCCATCATTAACTGCACGACCAACCGTAAAACGGTTCGGTTCTGCCGAAGCATGCGTCATTGTGACAAGCTCCGCGAAGCGGCTTCTCAACCATCCGCCAACGTCCCGCCGTCAGAATAATCGCAACGACCTGCGAACGCTGAAAGAATGTGCCATACGCCTTCAAAATTCTGGACGTGACCAAATACGTACCCGGCGCATACTCATTCCTCACGGCCAACGCCATTATATGAAAGGCTACGGCCATCTCCAATATATGAAAGGCTACGGCCATCCCCAATATATGGAAGGCTACGGCCATCTCCAATATATGAAAGGCTACGGCCATCCCCAATATATAGAAGGCTACGGCCATCCCCAATATATAGAAGGCTACGGCCATCCCCAATATATGAAAGGCTACGGCCATCCCCAATATATGAAAGGCTACGGCCATCTCTAATGTATGAAAGGCTCTCCAATATATGAAAGGCTACGGCCATCCCCAATATATGAAAGGCAACGGCCATCCCCAATATATGAAAGGCTACGGCCATCTCTAATGTATGAAAGGCTCTCCAATATATGAAAGGCTACGGCCATCTCCAACGTGTAAACGGCTAAGGCCACCGCCGTCAATAAGTCGACCCCCTTATTTGAGTTTTTTTCAAATCACAATCGATGAAGTCCGCTCATCGAGCTCGGCCAAAACACGACCTCAATAAGCGGAGGGACTAACTGTATGGGTCAGAATCCGATCTCACGGTAATTAACGGAATTAATCTCGTCTTGAGCTAATCCATAATTAATAAGTGGTATGGCCACTTATTCATAACAGGATTCGACTCTTGTCCGATTTAATCTACGAGGGCACGGCCCATTCATTCCCCCATGGGGACGGAACCTCAGCGTGGCCACGGCCATTTATTGCCAGCTCACGAAGCTCACATCTATAAATACTAAGAGCGGAAGCTCTAGAAAGGGGGCTGCTTCTTCACCACTGTTCACGAGAGAGAGAGAGAAGAGAAAAAGATACCCATCTTATGGGAAGAGAAAACACCATTGTAAGGCTCTGAACCTCTTCATGGAGAGGCAGACCAAACCAATATTGTCAATAAAAGCTGTTAAGATTTCTTCTCCTAACCTTGAGTACTTATTTTCATGTTCTTCGCTTGGTCCAATGGATTATTACGATTTGCTATGATTTTCCCGTAACTTATTTGTATTGTTTTGCACTCATAAAGCACACGATAACTTTTGAGCAAACACACATTTATTCCAAATTAAATATTATGTACGTGAATTTATAAAATTATTTTTTAAAATAAAATTACTTCTATCATAAAAGTGTAATCCATGTTTTAACTATCTATAACTTTAATTCATTTTGACCATCTAAAAGTTATGTGTAGTGTGAAAATTTTAAAGGCCAAAATTTATAATAATGCGAGAGAAAAATGTATAACATGTATTACGAATGAGTTGCCATTAATTTTTTTTCTTTTTCGTAAATATTCCAAAATAACATCCCCTATATTTTTTATACATTAAGTTATTTGTTGTAAATACTAACTCAACATTAATTTATTCTTAGAATTTATATTGTCACTCCTATTAATTTTCTTGGGAGCTATAGGTCAACTTCATCATTCTTATATCTATAAAAGACCAAAAGATTTAATTAATCAATTTGTATTATTTGACAAATTATCACGATAAAAGTATATTTTGGAATTATTTGTTTTCGATAATCTTCACAAGGTATTTCTATTAAACACTGAAGACTTTCATGTGGCAGGATTTTATCCTTTATAGAGCTAGCTAAATAGAGTCTATGAACATATATTTAAAAAGTTATACTTTTTATTTTAATTTTACAACTCAAACATATCGTTTAATATTACTTATGTGATTTCTTAAAGAAAAATTACTTATTGACACAGGAAACACGCGCAAAGCGCGTACCCTAGGACTAGTAATTAAGAATTATCTCAAATTACTTAAAATACTACTCACTTTTAATACACTTTATGTACCATACAATCATGGTCATGGGGTACCTTGTGTGGCACTAGTCTATAAACACTGGGTATTTTGGCTCGGATTGTATTATATCCCAAATTGACCACCTCCCATGAAACTCATTTTCTGTGATTCGTTTATCCTTTAACCTTCACAGCACTTACTTATTACATGTTATAAATAACATAAATGCTTATAGTCTCAAGAAAATCTCATCCCCGAGCTTATGTCGAGTAACTTAAGACGAAACTTTAACGTACGAAAACGCGAGATGTAACAAATTGTCCTTATTTACTTACCTCCACACTCATGTGCTCGTACGATTGCTTCTGAACTGAAGTTTTGACTGTCTTCCCATTGGCATTCTCTTTTATTTTCGTAACAGTCATTTGGTACCTTTGATTACCCCAACTCCTATCTGAATATATCTTAATTTTTACAATGTCATAACTGAGAGGCTGAATTCACTATATTGGGGTTTACTATATTTATCTTGCACGATTTATTGATTTATCTATATCTTCTTGTCTAGCCATAACTAGGCTCTTCCCGAGTCAACTACTAATTACTAGTTAGCCCATTCTCAAATCAATATTCCGCGTAATCTTTCTTGGGTTATTTCCTTTGTCTTAACTTACCTCTCGCACTAGCTCCTTATTTAGCAATAACATCTCGGGCAGGAACCCTTACTTCCGCTCTACGATGTCGTGCTTGCATAATATTCTGGAACCGTAGCATATCTGCAGGATTTGAATAAGTGCAATCTTATCCCCTTTTCATTTGTGTGACACTCTTCCTTTACCATTCCATAGTTACTAGAACTACTTAATTCTGACTTAATGCCACATCACTCCATTCGCCCCTTTAGGTGGAGTACTAAGATTTAGTGCTACGATGATCTACGTATAGATATTTTACATCTTCATCTTTGGCGTCTTTTCACATCATCGATGACCCTTACTTGCCTTGCAGTAATCCTTCTGTACCAAGGATAACAAATTTCCTTACTCGCGAGTGTGACACTTAGTGTAGTTGGCACACATAGTCCCTTAAGCTTAACTTTGCTCACATAGCTTGCTTTAGGGAAGCATCTTCCTGAATGACCTTTAAGGGTTATTCTTCTGTCGTCCATTGTTTTATCGCCGGAACACAATCTGAAATTCTTATGATGCCGACTATTATCAAATCACTCAATCACCAATTTATATTTAGTTTATCGCTTTCACCAGGCCATACTAATTTCTATTATTCTGGGGTCTAACTTTTCCTTTTGATAATCGCGTTGGAGTCGTGAACTTATTTCTCGAAATGAGAGTATGAATTATGGCTTATATTCTTTTGTTGTCTCAAGGCCTGTCAACTGGCATTTTTTTCTTCCCTTGGCTATAGACTCTGTAATACTGTCATGTCACGACCCCAACCCCGGTCGTGATGGCGCCCAACACAGTGCTAGGCAAGCCCGACCAACTCAACATTCCCAATCCCTCATTTAAAGTTCATTACCAATTAACAGGATTTAAATACCAAATTAACATAATTATAATTCTGTAACGATAGATAAAATGTGCGGAAATCAAGAAATATCACTACAAAGCCCACCGATCTGGTGTCACGAGTCAAGAGCCTCTAATACAAGTCTGGGAAAACAGCCTAACAAAAGATAGTCTAAAATGCTGAAAGTAAAGAGGATAGAGGGAGAAATCGCGTCTGCGAACGCCAAGCAGCTACCTCGATGACTCCGGTGAGATCTGAATAGCAGCAATAGCTCAATCTATGCCTCCGGAATACCTGTATCTGCACGCATGGTGCATGGAGTAAAGTGAGTACTCCGACTCAGTGAGTAATAACAATAAATAATGACTGACGGAAAGAAATCTCGTAAAAAGCACTAAGCAGTTCTATATCAAAGCAGTAAGAACACTTAAACAGCAACTGAATGAAGAAACCAGATAAAATCCTTTAAGCCAGTACTCAACTCATCTACTCCTCACGATAACCGAAATCATAATTACCGCTGCAACGTGCAGCCCGATCCATATAGTATACTGCTGCGGCGTGCAGCCCGATCCATATATATATATATATATATATATATATATATATATATAGCCCGATCCAATAATAATAGTCGAGTGCACTCACTGGGGGTGTGCAGACTCCGGAGAGGCTCCTTCAGCCCAAGCGCTATACTACTGCATCGTGCAGCCCGATCCATATAGTATACTGCTGCGGCGTGCAGCCCGATCCATATATATATATATATATATATATATATATATATATATATACTACTACGGCGTGCAGCCCGATCCAATAATAATAGTCGACTGCGCTCACTGGGGGTGTGCAGACTCCGGAGGGGCTCCTTCAGCCCAAGCGCTATACTACTGCGGCGTGCAGTCCGATCTATATAAATATACTACTGCGGCGTGCAGCCCGATCCAATAATATACTGCTGCGGCATGCAGCCCGATCCGTACAAATATATATACTGATGCGGCGTGCAGCCCGATCCAATACATATCAAATACCCTCACAATGGGGTTCTCAACCCTCTCAGTCAATGTAAACTTAGCCCCTTGGGCATACTAAGATAGGATAGGGACTCCAGCCCACATGTTACTCTCATTTTTGGTTTAGCTATTTAGAGCCAGTTCGTATTTTATTAAGCGATTAGAAATATGACTGAGGGTATGATCTTTACCGAGTAAAGTGAGGTTGATCAGTACAAATACCCCTAAGGGTTCTACAGGTCAACACAAGGCCCCAAACATGGCAACTAGCCCAAACTAAAATTATATTAATTAAGTCTCAGTCAAGATACCATAGAATCAGCAATCGGGATGGACCAAGTCCAAATTCCCAGCAGTAATGGACCCCACGCTCATCAGGCGGCGTGTGTCTCACCTCAACATAGCACTACGTTGTGCAATTCCGGGGTTTCAAACCCTCAGGACATCACTTATAACCATTACTCACCTCAAGCTGGCCAAAGTCCTAGCTCGCTATGCCCTTGCCTCGCAAATCAACCTCCTCGCGCGTCGAATCTGGCCAAAACCACAACGAATACGTTACAATAGGCTAAGGGAATATAACCCAATCGAAAAGACTCGAAAAATATCAAAATTCACGAAGTTGGCAAAACCCGAGCCCCGGGCCCACTTCTCAAAAAATCAGAAAATTCACATCACCAGATTCCTTAACTCGCCACGAGTCTATACATATCAAATTTACCAAAATCCGAGCTCAAATGCTCCCTCAAACCCCAAATTTTCATTCAAAAAGTCAAGCCCTAATTCTTCCCTTTTTTAATCAAATTTCCATGAATTTAAGTGTTGAATCCACAATTAAACGATGTTTCTAGGCCATAAGACTCACCTCCAATCGATCCCAGTCGAAAACCTCTTTAATCCTCGTAAAAAAGCTCTCAAGGTTGTTCAAAAATGGTGGAAATGGACTAAGCTTCGCGGATGAAATAATATAAAAACCCTTTTGCCCAGGTGTCCTTTTTCTCTATGCGAACGCGAGGGCTATCCCGCGTTCGCGAAGCTCCAATTTCAATCTGCCAAAAATGCCCTACGCGGACACGGCCCACGCCACGCGAACGCGAAGCTTCCTCAAAGGCACCTACGCGAACGCGACTTCATGCATGCGAACGCGAAGGCAAAAGAAACCCCTGAGCCTCAATTCCTTATACGCGTTCGCGACTACTGCCTCGCGAACGCGATGCACACACAGCTAGCCCTCCGCGAACGCGGACTCACATATCGCGAACACGAAGATTAATTCACCTGCCTCTCAAGATCCTTCATCGCGAACGCGTGACCCTTACACGAACGCGAAGGGTTATTTCTCTGCAACACATAGCTGGAAAAACCTGCAATCTTCAAAGGCCAAAATTGGTCCGATTGACCATCCGGAATCACTCCGAGGCCCCCGGGACCTCAACCAAAAACACCAACACATCCTAAAACATCATTCAAACTTGTTCCAATCATCAAAACACATCTAACAACGCTAAAATCATCAATTCTCACCGGATTCAAGCCTAAGTTTTCTCAAAACTTCCGAATTACGCATTTGCTCAAAAACCCGACCAAAACACCTCCGAATGATCTGAAATTTTGCACACACATCCAAAATCACCTAACGAAGCTACAACAACTCTCGGAATTCCATTCTGACCATCGGATCAAATTCTCACCTATCAACCGGAATTCGCCAAAATACTAACTTCGCCATTTCAAGCCTAATTCTATCCCGGACCTCCAAAATCAATTTCGATCACACTCATAAGTCATAAATCAACCCCCGAAGCTAACCAAATCACCAGAAATCACATCCGAGCCCTCTAACTAATAGGTCAACATCCGGTTGACTTTTCCAAAACAAGCCTTCCTTAAAGAGACTAAGTGTCTCATTTCCATCCAAAATCAATCCAAATCAACTCATTCACCCAAGACTCGTATAATAAAACATAAGGAAGCAGAAAATGGGGAAAACGGAGCGGTAACTCACGTGACGACGGGTCGGGTCGTCACATGTCATTTTTTTGATCTACTGTTGTTATCCATGTATCAAATCTTACTCATAATGCTTCATTAACTCTCTTCTTATTTCCTGCTAAGATTTCTGTCTATCATTTTATTTTGAAAACTTCAACAAGACATCCTTTTACTTTTAGCTCCCCTTGCTCCATCCACTGGCTCTTCAGGTTACCTAACATTATCTCTCTACTAGGGACGGCAGCCACACTAAGGTAATATTTATCCCTTCCAGGCTTCCAGTGCCTATCTTTGTAAATTTTCTCTTCTTTTTTTTTTGTTTGTTGAACATTCTAGTATTCATATTTAACTATACTATTCTAGAGTACACCATCTGGGTGTTAGATCTATTAGCACATTTGCAATATCCTTCAGAAATGTCAACTATCGCAAACAATCCATCCATAATTTTGGGTTACTCTAATCCCAGCCGGATCTTGATATCCCGTCCTTCTCTTAAACCATATCTGTTCGCTCCCATAGGGCATAATTGAGATCGGTGTGGCCAATCGTACATACCTCTGTTACTATTCAAGGTAACTTAGAATGCTTATATCTCTCTTCCTAAATTGTAGGTAATGATCATCTTCACTAGCTGGGTACCTCGTACCCTTCTTCACCTTGCTTCTTTTACTTGTTGAAACTTGTATCTATCTTCTGAATCTCTCATTGCCTTTCACCATAGGGGTGGATAAATATTCTTGCCTTAAGGCTCCTTATCAAGAGGCTTAAACGTCTTAGTACACACATGATCTACTGAAGACCTTACATTTACTCATCATAAGGATCATGAAAAATCGAGTTCCTCTGACTCAACTCTTCCACAACTATATCTCTTACAAACCGTCTTTCTGAATGAAGGTATTGTTGTATTACGAATAAGGTAGAATTAGGAAATTGAGTTCTTACAACTGAGCTCTACCACGCGATCTAGAGTAAGAAGAAAGAGTAACAGTCTTAAATACCCTGTAGCCTCCTGCTTATAAGTGTGGTGCATAACACACCCATAAACAAGACTCTACTAGACACGGCTTGTAGACTCCTTAGGACAGAACTGCTCTGATACCACTTTTGTCACGACCCAAACCGATGGGCTACAACGGGCACCCGATACCTTGCTCAACCGAGTACCAACGTAACGCATCTTTTCGTATCATACTCTTATAGGTAAATGAGATGGAACGACTATCGTGAGATAAGTAGAATAAAACATGAGGAAATGCTCAACTTGATATACCGACTTATACATACGACGTACAGGCCTATAAGGCATGCATGATCCTTTATATACTCAAAACATAGGCCGAAACGGCCATACAAGTATCCATATACATGACATCTGTCTACAAGCCTCTAAGAGTACATAATATCATAAAGGTCGGGACAGGGCCCCGCCATACTAATCAATCCACGTCCTAGTCATACTGACCAAATAAGCAACTCCGAAGCAATTGGAGCGCACAAACATCTTCCGCTAAGATGATAGCCTACTTGGAAAACTCTCAACCTGTCTATCGAGACCTGCGGGCATGTAACGCAGTGTCCCTAGGCAAAAGGGACATCACTACAAATAATGTACCAAGTATATAAGGAATGAAAAATCAGTAAATAAAAGACTTGAGAGAAACATGGAGTAAAAGACTCAACATGTATGTCTAAATAGCCATGTGAATCATTGAATACTTATAATGTCATGCATATGTGTATAAATGTCATGCCATGCATGGGTATATGCGTTTATAACATCGTCAAGCCTATGAGGGCATCCCATCATCATCTCGGCCACTGTAGGCAAATCATCAACGTATACCAGCTGATCAGGTGGTGGTGCGTATATAACACCGTAAACCTTTTCCCATATTCCATATACATATACATATATATACACGTATATAACGCCATCTGGTCATGGGTCAATGTACATGTATAAATGAATGCAATGCATGAGAAGTACGTCAATAAAATCTTTCGGAGTGTCATAAGACCATTATGCCTTTGATTAATGTCATGAAGTAAACTTTATCAACTTACGTATTTTCTGAGACCCATGAACAGATGATAGAATAATAGAACATATGGGGAATCAAGAACATAGGCATCTCTAATATTTCTATGAATAGAGTCATTTATAAAAGTTGTGTATTTGCTCGTTTCGTTTGCATCGTGTGGATCATGCCAAAAAGAAAGAAGGGATAGCCTTAACATACTTGAGCTGATTCTCTTGGCAATCCCTCTAACGTACGTCAATTGCGACAATACTTAACGGCGGATCGAAGTAGGGAAAAATTCGTATGATATTCTTGAGAAAGATTGTACCGTGCTCTCTTAGAATTGCATCTCGACCAATCTAGATTCGCGCTTCTTTTTCCTTTCCGTGCTTGTACACTCAACATAGTGTACTTTTAGCGATACTATTCAAATAGAAGATAAATTTCTCATAACAAGATGAACAAAGAAAATGTATTTTAGGCAAAGTATCATCCGTTACTTAGACATCTAGCATCATACCTTCGTAAGAAATCACTTAAAATTGTGGACTTTTGAGGGCCCCACTTGATAGGGATGACTTGGCCAAACAATTTCCCTAATTGTGCCACCTATCTTATGCACTTAAGAGTCACATTATAAGACTTTATGGGCTGCCAGGTTGGGGTCCTTTAGTCTTTATCCCAAATTCCTTAATAACATTGTTAATCTTTCACCAAAAATCCATAATTAACCAAATATCCACATAATTAAGAATTATTTCAAATTACTAAAAATACTATTCACTTTTAACACACTTTATACATCTTGATATCATGGTCATATGGTACCTTGTATGGCACTAGTCCATAAATACAGGGTATTATAGCTCGGATCATATTTTATCCCAAAATATCAAACTTCGACGAAACTCATTTTCTTTGATTCCTTTACCCTTTAACCTTCATGAATATTCTTATCACTTGTTTGAAACAGTATAATACTTATAACCTTAAAAATAATCTCATCCGGAGCTTACGTCGATTAACTTACGATGAAACTTTAAGTCCGAAAATGCGGGATGTAACATCTCATTTCCAAGCTTATATAAACTTACTCATGGGGTGTTACAAAACAATATCCATACTTACCCTGAGAGCAAGACCGACAATGTTCTTTGATAGGGTACTGTCACATATCTCCTTGAGCGTCACACCCTTGGCGTCGGAGCAAAGCAGGCCAAGAGCGGGGACCACCTCCTCCGTGTTTCTTAGCAAATCCCGATCCATTGGGATTGTGATGGTCCTTGAGCCTCCCTCCATCCCCACCTCGATCGAAGTGAGTCCTTCATCGATCATCTTAAGATCGCCAGGGTCCATGTCGGAACCTGACTCATCTCCCTTATCGACAATGTCCTTTTCTTTGCCCTCATTGGCCAGAGAAATATCCGCTTCTGGCCTGGAATATGAAGCCTCCTCTTGCCTCACAGACACAGAGTTATCATCGAGCATCCTGTCCACGATCATCTCCCCCTCGGGACACAAAGGCATGCCCTTATTAGCCTTTTCCAGTTGTAGGGCGTCGGAGGTCGCCCCAACATCGCCTCCAACACGTACTATCGCTGTCTCCCAAAGCAGGAACTCATTATCTACTGAATCAACAGCCAAGGGAACTCCCCCTTCTACGTCCACAACCTTCCTTTTATGAGACCGTAATTCTCCATCACCGCGTGAGACTTCATCATCCTCATCGACAAGAAAAAATAAGGGACAACAGGCACAACAGCCGAAACGGGGGCAGAGGCGAAAGGCACAACGGCTGAAATGGGGGCGAAGACGGAAGACGTAGCGGCCCTTCTCCTCCTGAACATGGGCATGGGATCCCTGAACCTTCTCGTAGTCCCTCTCACTGAACGTAAGAAATAAGAGGCATTTGGGTTTATAACAACGCAAGCAACAAAAGATACAATCACGACTAGAAGAGAAAAAATTACATGTCGAGGGGAGGGGAGGGCCGGTTTGAGCTTCTGAAAGAAGCTCAACCAATCCTGAATCCCCACAGTGTGGGGGAGAACCTGCCTGACTTAGTCAACGATACGTATCGCCAGATGAGGATGACGACTCGAGGTTGCAAGGAGAGAAGTATATTCGACCAATTCGAGATGAACAAAGTGCTTCAAAAGGTTAAAAAAAAATGCAAACACTTACATGTATAACCAGGCCTTGGGAAAACCGTCGACATTAGCCACGACGGTCTCAATCTTGACATAGAAGTAGTCAAGCCAGAATTGTCAACTACCCTTGTCATCCATCTTCACCACCAATTTGCCCCGACGATGTTGAAGGTTCAACATCGTCCCTCTGTAAAATCTAGGTGCAAACAGATGAACCAAGTGCCGCACCGTGACCTCGACCCCGGCAAGTTCAACAAATTTTGATATTATTTTGTTGACCTTATAAACATAATGGGTGAGATGAGCAGGGAAAACGCCATAATGGCGGCAAAACTCCTCCACCAGCGGGAGAAGGGGGAACGAGTAGCCAATGGTAAACGGGTAGGCATAGAGAGCACAATACCCGGGACGGTGAAAGTGCACTTCGTCCTCATCAGCGGGGATCAATTCTACATGGCTGGGAAGGCCGAACTTGGTTTTGAATTTAGCAAACTGCTTAGACGTCATTGATGATAGAAATTCTCTGGTCATCACGTCAGGTGACTGTTTAAAATCAGACCTAGCCTTAGGTTTGTAGGGGATGATCTCCTCCATTGAAGAAGAGCTTCATCTTCTGCAACGACGACGACACCTTCCCCAAGAGCAAGGAACACAACAACAAAAGGAATGGCGTGACTCTCTTCATCAACATTGGAGGGAAGATTAGACATGGTTATGGAGTTTGTAGAAGATGAGAGTATGAGAGGAAGTCGAAAATGCAGTGAATTCTTATGAAGTAGGAGAAGGAAGTCCAAAGTAGAAATTTAGAAAATGTAAAGTTTGAGATTTGATGAAGCCATCCCTATTTATACGGCTGAAGGCACGGGACCCAAAACATATCATCATGATTGACACAGGAATCGAAATGACAAAGCCAATTAAAAGTCGCACGTAAATCGATGCGACGCTTCGAAAACAAACGCCATCATGACGCCTAGCGTCATGACGTCATTTCTTTTCGTGCACCAAACGGTTCCAGCAAATCACCCAGGAAAAATTAGGAGTTCCAAATATGTGGCCCACGGAGAGCCATGTCGCTCGCTTGTCACAACGACCACGACCGCTGTTGTCCGCTCATTGAACTCGCCCATGAAGACAACCTCAACAAGTGAAGGGACTAACTGTATGGGAAAAATTATCAGTCATATGCGAGCCTAATCGATATTATGAAAGCGTTCGAAGGCCGCCACGTGTTATCAATTTCGTTTCAACGAAGGATGAAGGCGAGGTCGAGGATTCAACGGAGGTCGATGACGTGTACTCCCCTTAGTAGAGCAGTAACGACTAGTTTTAGAGATAAGACTTTAAGGGAATATTCTAATAAATATTCCTTTCTGTACTATTAGTGTTTTGTGGCATATGTGCCCTTATAAATAGTATAAGAGATGTGGTTATAGAGGGGGATTGGACACTCATTGTAAAAAAATAATATATTGACATTCTATGAAGATTCTTGCTTTATTATACACATACAAAATACACCTTTTCTTCATATCTGTATCTAACCTTTTCCCACGATCCAAGGAAAATCCAAATATTCAAAGGCTCATAAATCATTTATCATTGTCAGAGGGAATATCAAAGAATTTCATCCCATTTCGGCTGACTCGCTTGCATTTATTTACATAAATGCCATTATATATCATTTGCTACTATTTAATGCTATTCTCTTTGTACTTGGGCCATTGAACATTGATTTGCTATTGCCCATTTATTGCCATTTGTGACTCTCACTGCTAAATCAGTTAAACAATATTTTGGATACTAATATTGGTTAAGATTAACTCTATTCTATTAGAAAATCTGATTGTTTAAACCTAGATCTAAATTTTGGGTTAAACAATACCCTTTTTGACAATAATTATTGTAGTGAACTTTGTTAACTAAAAGAATGTACTACTTCATTGCACAACAACTCAAAAGTAAAAAAGATAACAACGACCTAGTAAAATCTCACAAGTGGGGTATGAGGAGTGTAGAGTGTATGTAGAACCCCTACTTTAAGGGGTAGAGAGGTTGTTTTCGATAGACTCTCGGCTCAAGAAGACGAAAAAGACAAAAGTAAAAAAAGACAAACAGGAGAAAAAGAAAAGGCAATAATATTCTTTTAGTATTAGAATTGTAAAGAACTATATTGACTCATTTCCTATTAAGAAATTTAAAAAAAAAAAAATCAAAATAAAATAAAATGCAAGCCAAGCATTCCCCTAGGGTTTTAGCCCAAACCCCTCTAATTTCATTTCAACAGAAAAATCTTTTCCATTTGGAAACATTCTGAACGATTCTCCTAACCCGATGGCCTTTGCCGCCGCTAGATCCATTTTCCGGTCACCATCCGTGCGCAATGCCGCATCAAAGATAGCGTCGGAGGCTAACGCGGCTCGATCTCCATTTCGCACGGCTTCTAGAACTCCTCTTTCCAATCGCATCTTTAGGTACTCTTTTGTACTTGCTTTACTAGAAATATCTAGAATATGAATTTTTTTTATATATGTTTATCGATGTGACCGAACAAATTGCGCATTTGAAGGTGTCCTGCTGAGTTGAGCGCTTGTGTGGAGTCACTGCAACCATACCACACTGCTACTGCTTCGGCTTTGATGACTTCCATGCTTACTGACTCTCTCCGTAGTTACAGTTGGCTTTCCGAAGGTAATTTTGTACTCTGTGTTTATATCGCCTCATAGCTTTGCTGATTTTCACATGGATTCGCTAGAGCTCTATTATTGATTAGTTAAATTTCTGTTGCTACCCTATTGTATTTAGTTGACCTAATTAGAGCTGAATGTGCAATGTGTGAGTTTATTTGTTAAGTGAATCAGCTTTGTAATATGTGATACCTGAATTACGGCCTCTTTACATCCTCAACAAAAGAATTACGGCCCCTTTACATTCTCAAAAAAAGAATTACGGCCTCTTTAGTTCTGCTTTGTTTGTGCTTATGAAAATGTTTGAGAACTATGCAATGGTTTTTGAGTGAAGTTAGTTATTAGGTGATGCAGATATCAGTATATACAGCCAGTTGACTATACTTTAATTAATCAGTGTTGCGAATACTTTGTTTTCAATCTGCTCAGCTTATAGGATCAATATTGAGTAAATTCATAGTAGTCAGACTATTCTTTTTCTTTGATAATTGAGAAATCCCCGAGGCAAGTGGCGACGGGTTGAAATAATGGGCCGTCCCTCTACCCTTCTCCACTTAAATACCTGACTTTAATCAGATGCGTGACATGTGCAGAACCCACACATCACGTGCTGCGCTCTTACCACTAGACCAAGCCTTCAGGGCCGGACTTATGATCACACTAGTCATCTTATCATAGTTCTCTTTTATTTGGGTTTTGAACTCTGACTATTATTACGCAAGTCATTTTACCACAATTCTCTTTTATTTGGGTTTAGATTGGCCATGCTTTGCGAAACCGCATAGCAGTCACTAAGGAAAATTAATGAATGTAGAAATTCAAAATGGGGAACTTTCATTAGGATTAGGGGGTCAGGGAACAAGGATGTAATTATCTGCTTCGCTGTAGTTACAATGATCAATATTTATGACAAATGGTTCTGAAAGGACAGAATATATCCATACTTCTGGCTTCAAACTTTTGATCTTCAGTTCCCTCTATTATTTCACTTTCAATTTTGTCATTGCTGGGGAAGGGAATGGTGTTTACTTGAGAGCAGAATAGATCTACAGATAGCTCCCTGTCATAATTAGCTAAAAGTGTCAATCTAGTAATTAGCTGATAGTTTTAAGTTTTAGTCCAGTAGTAGTTGTAGCTCTCTTCTTCATCGAAACATCCAGTGCTGGCTGAATCCTTCATGATTTCAAGATTGTTGAAACTATGATCTAGTTGATTACTACCTCTGCTGGTAACAACCTTCAATCTCTGCCATGATTCAACTTAAATTAGACTTGAAATCATTCTTTTCCACCTGAATAAATTTGCCAATTGAGATGGAGTGTACCTACCATGTATTAACATCATTGGATATACTTTCTCCTCTTGATCTCTATCTAGTTCTCTTTTTCCTATAAACCTAACCATTTGGTGAGCTTTTGTAGTTTCCGTTTATCCATTTTTTAATATTTGTCTGACCAACGGGTTTTTATATTTTGATATAGGTATCTAACAAGACCTATAGGATCCTTGTTTGATGTCCTTCCCCTCATTTACGACTTTGGTAAGTCAATTAAGTTTTTCTCTTTAGTGTCTTGGACATATTCGAAGTTTAACAGGGACCTTCTAATTTATAGTTTTGAAATATGAATTTTTTTTGAAAAGAAGTTTTGGCTACTGAGCATGATATATGGAACCTCCTTTTTCCTCCTGATACAGTGGAGAAAATACCCTTGAAACAATTTCATTGCCCTGAAAGAGTTTAGTGATCTCAGAGGCAGCGTTATGCTAAGTAATTGCTATTAGTCTCTTGCATTCTCTTCATTTGAGTGTTGCCCATATATTTCCCAATTCCTATTTCTATCACTTTGATTGAGTGCTGGATGCTTCATTCTTCCTGTTGTAGGCGTTGACAAGACTAGATGAAGAAGGAGAAGCTTAGAGGACTGAGTTGGGTTCATTTATATTTGGAAGCTTTCAGTTTAGAAATTGCTACTTGCATAAAATTTGTTGAGTACTTCTGCTGGTTTAGAAATAAACTATGATGGTTGTTAGGGGTGTATAATGACCGCATATTGTGTAGATTTTGCTAATGAATATCCCATCACAAAAAGATTTGGCTGATGATTATTTGCACTGAGAGATTTATTTCATATTCTTGTGCATTCTGGTTCTTATTCATGGATGCCCATTGGATTTAATAACTTGACAAGCACTATCATGTTTTCTTTGTTTGGTTGCCTCGGTAGATATTGTTAAATCAGGATGTTTTCCTAGACTACACTTGATAGAATTGGTGCTTACAGTTTATCTTTATTCAATCAGCTCAAAATGAAGATGTGTGATGATTTTCGAAGAGCTGGAGCTAAATTTACATTTGTAGTTTCTCACAATGTGGCGCTGAAGTAAAGAGGTTATAATGAGTTACCAAAGAGCGCCGCTGGATATTTTTTACTGTTAAACTTAAAAGAGCTAGATAGATCTTATCTTTTTCGAATACTATAAACATCCATGTGTTGGAGATCAACGCTTGATGTAGTAATAATTTGATACAGAATTACATTGCTGATTCCTAGCTTGTGTGCCTTTCTCTTTATATATCTCTGTTATTGATGGTAACTTTGTACCTTTCTCGTTGTAGCGTTGCTTATGTTTCTAAGGTAGTTGAGCTTTAATGTAACACTGACTTCTTTAATCAATCAGTTTTCGATAATGACACATGATCAGTAACCTGTCCTCAGGAGGTTGAAGCTACGCTATCATTCAGACTTGCCATTGAAGTAGCTATTTGCAGGGTTTATTTGTTATCTTAATTGGGTCAAGGGTCGTTGTAAATAAATTTTCAGCCAATTTTGTGGCTAAAAATTGTGCTTCCATCACAGCAGTCGCGTTGTTTTCCTACTCAGTAATAAATGTTTGGTCGTTGAATTATTATGTAAATATGAGGTTTTAACGATTAGCTCAGGGAGTCGTACAACATTGGCATTATGCATATTGCAATTCTAAAAGTTTGTTAATAACACACATCGTTCTAATTCAACCACAGCTGAAATCAACAATAATAGGATTACGAAGAGCATTCGGTGGAAGAAAATTTTGGACATGTATTACTCAACTTACACATTTATAACGAGTACCTGCTAAACACTGAAACGAAGTTTGATACATTTGGTGGTGGTTTTGCTGCACAACAGTCAGCTTCTTTTACAATGTGTTAGGCAGCATCGGTTATGGTAATACAAAATACGAAATACAAAGGCATCAACTGTCAATCTTAGGAACTGGTTTTTACCTCTTACAACACGGGAAATGACTGGAAAGTAAAAAACCCATGCTATAACCAAGTGAAGAAAGCAACACTATAATATGACGTTGATGGCAATAGATCATGAGTTACGAAGTACTGGCACTTTTACTCATTAATTCCATGTGATTGAAGAGATGCATAGCAATAATTTCAGATTTGAAGCAATTTTCTGGCTGTAACTTCAATCTTTCATTTCTAAAGAGCTGTCTACTCTTCTACGTTCACCAGCTCATACTCTACCAAAGAGAGGTTGTTCTCCTCGTTAACACCAAAATCAGCTGGTTCAGTAACCTCAACACGACCCCATTTGTCTACTGCAAGTCGCATTGAACCCTTGAACATGTCTATCTTTGCATTACGCAGAATCACAGTGGCATCGGGCTTCATCATATCAACTGCATGTGAAAGGAAATAGGTGAATATCCAAAGCATAAAACTAACCGTCCCTATTCACCGGAACAAAAGGAAAGTACTCTCATTTAGGCCATCTCCAACCCTTACCCCTATTTTCTCCTCCAAAATGCAGTTTTCTCCAAAATGCAATAAAGTTACTCTAACCATTACTCCATTTTTTACTCCAAAAAAGAATATTCCATTTTATATCTTCTCTCTTCAATATTATATTATTATCTTTTATTTAAATTTTATTTTCTTATTCCTATTAATTCAATCTATCTTTTTTTCTTTTTTACATATTCATCACATATAATTTAATATAATATTATTTTATACCATAAATTTTTAAATAATATAATTTGTAAGCAAATATTATAGATTATATATGTTAACGGATAATTCAAATAAAAGTGAAATCATTGAGATACAAGATAATTCAATACATATTACATTATGGTAAAATTCATATTAAATATTACATAAACATAATTAGGTATATATAAAGAGATAAATTAAAAGAGTTAAATAAAAAAAATAATAAAATAATCATGAATAGTAATAGAGGAGATGAATAGTGTACCTCCATATTTGGAGTAACACTATTCATCCCCCATTTTGGAGGCAAAAATGGGGGAGTCTTGGAGCTCCATTATGGCAAAAAATGCCCCCATTATGGAGAAATGGGGAGGGTTGGAGAGGCCTTAGGAGATCACATAGAACAGTTCAAAGAATGACAAACTCCAATAGCTAACAGATCTGCATATTTTGCCAGCAACCTCCATTGTACACAAATAAACTATCAATTGCAGTCAAATATGCATGCCAAATATATCAATAGCATAGACCAATCAGTATTTCTCCATGAAAAGAAAATATTTCAGTATTTGCTATCTTAAAAGAAAGTTGTTAATACAGCTAATACGTTGACAAATGGGGAATAGCCTAATGGAAGGGACCTTTCATCTCCAACAAAGAGGTTGGGGGAGTCGCAACGGGATCAAAGAGGGAAAAGGACCACTGCTGACTCCTAAGCAAGGGGGTGCTTGGCTGGGGTAAAACTAAACTGTTTCAGCTCTGTTCAAACCAAACCCATAGGTTATTTACTGAAGGCTAGAAGGATAGTCAAACGAGTTCAGATAAAGAAATGCATTCCTATCCATTAAACGGAAAGCTCAACAAAGGGAGGGAGGTGCATATTAATCATAGAGAAAGTGGAATTTCCATATAGGGGAATGGAAATGCTTTAAAGTAGATGTTCTCATTACACCTCATAGCTTCCTAACAAGACGAGCTGAACAGGTCAATAAAGCACAATGTTTCCGAACTTATAGAATCACAGCATCCTCTTCATCTTATCATGATACTCTATGAAAATGTACAGATAAGAAACGAGTTTATTCTTTAGAGGTCCAGAAAGAAATCGGGATTAGAACACAAGGTAGATTTCCCAATTACAGAATTAACCTCAGCACATTATAAAAAGACACCAAATTGACATGTTCAATCAATACTGAAAAATCCTTCATAACATGCAAATGCACACCTTGGTCATTAGATTTCTCTAAATTGTTCAAATCCTTCAAAAATAAATTAAAGAGCACCAAGTTTCATTTCCAGGTATTCTCAAACAATCATAACCTCCATTTCTCTTACTATTTGCCGTGTAAGTTACCATTACACTAAATAGGAGCACCAAACCGAACAAATTTTTTAAATTAAGATCAATTAAAAACGTAAGCTAACAATTACTAATGTAAAGCAAAATTCCATTTCCGGAAATGAGAGATTATTTCGTACATACCCTGTTCATTACGGGCAGTGAAGAGGATGGAACCGGTATCATCACCGACAAGGCACTCGGCGAGACGAGCCGGACCACGAGGATTTAGCGACGCCGATGATCTGCCGCCTCGGTTGGCGCCGCCAGTGGCTTTGACGGTATTCGAATGAACAACCTTAACCGTCAAGTTGTGTCCATGTGTACCTGGCTTTAAGCTATCCACTTTCACAAAAACCGGCTTCTTCTTTTCTGTAGTAGCTGCCGTACTCGGTACCGCCGCTGTTGCCATTCCCGATACGAAAGCAAAATCCTTAAACCCTAATTTCAGAATTTCTGGAATAAGAACAAAACGGTGTTGTGTGAAGAAAAACACACGATTTTTAGGGTCTTTGAAGTGGGCCTGTTCTGTTGACTTGGTTCCACGTCGTAGCGTGTCTCCTCCACCCCCCCCCCCCCCGGCAAAATAAAATTTAAATAATTATTGGACAAATGTAGACGGGAAAATGATTGGTACGGAAATAATGCCAAAAAATGATTTAGGTAAGGAGGATGTATTGCACTATTGCTTGCTGTCAAAATACATGTTATATGCCTTGTAAAGCATAAAGTATAAACTAGTCACTGAGCATTAGTAGATATCTCTTTTGTGCTAAATAAAAAGTATACTTCCATGTCCCAATTTATATAGTTTTATTTAATTAAGCACCGAGTTTAATAAAAAAAACTGATTTAAAATAATTTGTAAATATATGTGTGACTATAAAATATTTCATTAATTGTAAACCGAAAATTTTAAAGTAAAATTATTTCTTAATATAGTAAAGTGACGGTTTTTGTGGGTAGACTAAAAAGAAAAGTGAGCCTTATAAAATTAGGATAGATGGAGTATTAATTAGTTGGGGTTAATTGAATACAATAAATGGTAAGTAGGACTGTAGGAGTTACACAAAAATAGTAAAAATGGCGTGTGGTAGTCACTATTGAAGGTGGTATTTATTTTTTATCCAGCAATTCTCATATTGAGCAAAAATAGTCACTACTTTATTAAAATTAATATGAAAAGATATTTTTGCCCTTTCTTCCATTGCTTTTCTTCTCAAACCCTCGCTTCTCTCTGAACTCGGAACTCCGGTTGAGATGGCTTCGTCGTCGGCAACAAAATTCGAAAGCTTTTCTCAAAGTTAAAATTCTCAGTTCTCAGTTTTGTCTGGGCGATTGGGCGGAACTGAAGTTTGAGAAGAAGTAGAATAGTCAAAGAGATTCAAATCTCCATGCTCCTCGGAGCCCCTATGCTCTCATTTCATTTGCAGGGCGAAACTTTTGTAGAATCTCGCTCAACTGCTACTGGAGAAGAGGAGCATTACTAAAGCTATTTGCTTGAGAGTTCATAACGGGCATCCAAAGAAACATCTAGACTATGCACTGTGTTATTTCACAAATTATAAGTTCCTAACATGAGTTAACTGCAACTGCAACTATGACTAATTATGAATAATAAACATCCATGTGGAATCACACGTCAAAGAGTCAGATGAAAATGTTACAAGCACAGAAATTAAGGACAGGTAGTCCTTAACTTAGAGTTACAAGTTCAAAAGTTAAGGACATTTGGTCCTGAACTTCGAGTTCCAAGTTCAAAAGTTAAGGACACTTGGTCCTGAACTTAGAATAACAAGTTCAAAAGTTAAGGACACTTGGTCCTGAACTTAGACTAACAAGCTCAAAAGTTAAGGACAATAGGTCCTGAACTTACAGTTACAAGTTCAAAAGTTAAGGACAATAGGTCCTGAAGTCCTGAACTTAGACTAACAAGCTCAAAAGTTAAGGACAATAGGTCCTGAACTTAGGCTAAGAAGCCTTTAAGGACAATAGGTCCTGAACTTACAGTTACAAGTTCAAAAGTTAAGGACAATAGGTCCTGAAGTCCTGAACTTAGACTAACAAGCTCAAAAGTTAAGGACAATAGGTTCTGAACATAGGCTAAGAAGCCCAAAAGTTAAGGACAATAGGTCCTGAACTTAGACTAACAAGCTCAAAAGTTAAGGACACTTGGTCCTGAACTTACAGTTACAAGTTCAAAAGTTAAGGACATGTAGTCCTGAAGTCCTGAAGTTAAGTTCAAAAGTTAAGGACACGTAGTCCTGAAGTCCTGAACTTAGAGTTCTAAGTTCAAAAGTTAAGGACATGTAGTCCTAAAGTCCTGAACTTAGAGTTCCAAGTTCAAAAGTTAAGGACATGTAGTCCTGAAGTTAAGTTCAAAAGTTAAGGACATGAGCAGAATGGTATTTTCGTTCGGGAAGTTAAAGTTTATTAAAGCAGTGGCTAAAGACTAAAGACATTTTAAACAGTGGCTTAAAAATAAATACATGTGTTATTAGTGGCTAACCATGCACTTCCTAGTGAAATCTTTCAAGTGAGGTTTGGGGAGAGTAGTGTGTCCGCATACCTTACCCTTACCTTATAAAGGTAAATAGATTATTTTCAATAAATTTGTGGCTCAAGAAAAACATAATCAAGAAGTCATGAAAATAAATACGATAGTGAAGAAGCCATTGCAAAAAAAAAAAAACCAGTAAATAAGATAACCGAAGCAAATACAACAAGCGGTAATAGAAATCTAAGAATAAGAGAAAATGACATAATTCTAATACTACTGGTGTTTGACCAAAAAGTTTTAGGCCATTTTTTGTTAAACCAATTAATAAGTAGATAAAGGGTGAATCCTAGTTAAGTGTAATAAATCCTAGATCTGAAGTTCAATAATTTTGATGGTACGGGATCGTGTTCAAGTCAATGAATGCCAAGTTAATGCTCAATGACTATCAATAAATATGAGAATGAAAACGTCCAATAAAACAAATGACATTAAATGTAATAAGAAGGAATTTGTCACCCAAATATTGAATGAGATGGATGATTCCTTCTTTTGACTATAGCGTGTGACAACAGATTATGGAAATGAACAAAGTGTTCTTGGATCTTGTGAATAAAAGAGGAATGTTTAGTAATGGAATCATACAGAGGAGATAAGACAAGCTTTTTGTATATTCTTGATAGTCAACCTTTTACAAGATGTTCTTTTCAGAAAAGTCTAGAAGCCCCCCTTTTGTTCCCTCTCTCTTCCTATTTATTGGGGATATTCCTAGAAAACCCTAAAAAAATACAATTGGGGGAATATTCACTGGAATGTTCCTATTCATAATCCTAAGAATATTCTAACCGTTGCTGTTGTTTGTTCTGTACTCGACCTTGACACTGGTCTCTCTCTCTCTCTCTAGGCATCTCCTCGCCACGGGGCCTTGCTTGGCTTCGACCTCGGGCTCAGCTCGTCCATTTGCATTCACTAAACTCGACCAAATTTTGACCCATACAGTTAGTCCCTCCGCTTATTGAGGCCGTCCTCTTGGGACTCCTCGATGAGCGGATTTTATCTGCATCTAATCACAAGAAATTCCGCTGTGGTGAATGAGCTGAATTGATCGATGTCGAATTGATGACGGATCGGCTCAAAAGTTATGGTTGGCGTGGTTGACATATGATGTGTCATGTCCACGCGCGTCATCTTTACACATCTTCCTGATGCGATGCGTTGTTCCCAGTGCCTCTATTTCTTTGATTCTGGTGTCAATGACAGTTTCTTGCATTGATTTAGGCGCCACAATATCCTATAAATAGAGGACGGGGGATTCACAAATGAAGCTTTTCGCATTTCATAGTCCATTTGCACTTTGCTTGTTCTTCTGCTTCTTCTCTAACCTTGTCTCCGATTTCCTTCTTCTTTTTAGCTCTAGCTTCTGGTTTCTTTTCCCGTTGATACTCTCTTTCCAGCTCTAATGTATACACGTTACTGCAGAAATGACAAACTCTCCTCACACTTCTGACATAGTTTTCGATGCCACCCCATTGTCGGTGGCCATACCTTCCGATGGTAGTGAATCCACGATTACGAAAGACGAAAGTTTTCCCACCGTAGAGGAGGTTGTTCCTCAGAACCCGTCGATCAGAAATGACTTCCCAAAAGAGCCCGCCCCTGCTCCTGAGCAGGTACTATCTGTTATGGGGCCGACACAAATATTCGCCTTACGGTCTAAATTCCGTATCCCTGCTCACGTCGATATTTTTTCGGCGGGTAACGACGCGATACAAGTCCACCGGCCTGGTTATTGCGCTTTCTACGCCTACCCGTTTTTGGTGGGTTACTCTCTTCCTCTTCCTCCACTAGCTGAGGAGTTCTGCTGCTTTTATGGCGTCTGCCCGGCACAGCTTTCCCCTTACTTATATAAAGTCTTTTTTATGCTGGTGAAGTTCGCAGAGTTGGCCGGCTGCGAAGTCTCCATCCGTCATCTGCTGCATCTCTTCTCGCATAGTTTCTACAGAGGCACGCTGATTCATCTCCGCCACCGTGGGACTAAAGGATTGGTGACGGGGATGGATGACAAAGCGAACCGCCGGTTCTGGTGCAGTTACTTCTTTGTCAGGACCGAACACGTAGTGGCGGACCCAGCTGGGTTCCCCGAGCAGTGAAACTTCAACCGTAAGGGTCTTTTACCTTCTGTCATATATTTTGTTTATCCCCCCTCTTTTTTGTTTCTGACTTGCTCATGTCTTTATACTTTCAGCTGATAGGCGTCCACCTTCCCTGGTTCTTGACATTGAAGACTGGGTAGTTCGTGTCTTACCTCATACTATGGGAATTCGCGACTGGGCGTCCTTTAACAAGCGGTTCGGGCCCAATCCTTCTACTAGCAAGTCTGATTCTCACTTCTACAACCCTTTCGTGTTTGTTATAGCTTATCAACGTCTTGTCATTTTTTTAACATGATTTTCTTTTTGTGCTATGTCGGCAAGCTTCCAAGAAGGCAAAGGCTTCGGTGCCTGCATTCCGCCATGCGGTCGCTTTGGCTGGAATGCAATTCGTACTGGCCGAGTCCGTACGAGAGGGTCAAACTCTAGCTCCGCCGTTGGGCGATTCCGCCCCATAGGCAACCGTTACGTCAGCTGAGACCTTTGATCACCGCGTCTTGCACATAATTGACGAGTCGTCTCATGACGAGGAGGAGGTTGTACCGAACAAAAGGCAGAGGGTGGAGACCGGAAGGGTCGGTGTTGCTGATCCCGAGCCGGAAAGGCCCATTGTTTTGGATGTGGAGGCGGCACCCTTACCGGGGATTGAGGCTGCTCCCATACCGGCTATCATCATTGAGGAAAGGCTGTTAGAGGTTGAAGGGACCTACGACAGAGGGGAGCCTGCACGAACAGCCAGGGTCGGCTCATTATCAGCGGACGAGAGGGGTAGAACCGTCCTCGTAGAAGATGATGGGTCGGGCTCTGATATCGACCCTAAGGATTATAACCTCTTGGCCAACTCGGAGCAGGCGGTGCCGGCCTTCACTCCTCTGTGCGTGGACTCTGAGAACAGGATGCTACAGACGTTGAAGGATGTGGATCTGTCGTTGGGTATATTTGGCATGGCCTTGCGAGTAAGCTTGCTTTTCTCACGTTAACTTAGTTCATTTCGTATGTGTAGTTTACTTCGGCTAACCTGTCTTCTTCTGCGTGTCAGACCCTCATCTTAGAGATTGAGCGTGATCGGCAGGAAGAGCGAAGGACGACCCTTTTCAAGAAAATAGTATCCAAGTACAGAGAGTACCTTTCTAATCACCAACGCTAGTCAACTTACGCAGCGAGGACGGCTAGTTTCAGACGCTTCGCGATGGGCTCAAGCAGAAGGATGAGGAGCTGAGGGAAAAGGACGAGGAGATTATGAAGTCCATTGGCAGATAAAGTGTGCTTGAGGGGGTGCTGAGGGCTAAGGAGGATGAGCTCGAGATGAGCAAGGGAGTGATGGCCGAGAATACTGACCTTCAGGCGCAGGTGGCATCTTTAAGGGTCGAGCTCGAGCAGAGCAAAATAAGGGCCGTCAACTTAAGGGGTGAGTTGAGCACCAGGGTCAAAGAGTTGGGCCGAGCTGAGAAAGACAGAATGGCCGCTGTGGCGGAGGCGGCAGCCCTAGGGGGCACCCTCCGTGTTTGTAGGTCCGAGCGAGCTACTGAGGTGGATACTTTGGCGCTCAAGGAGGCAAGGTTTGAGGAGCGTATTAGGGGTTTGGAGGCGGAGCTGTCTGAGTTGAATGAGTAGGTTGCCGCCCTAAGAGCCGAGAAGGCGCAATAGCAGGCCCAGCCGTCTACTTCTCATACTTCTGCCGATCCCGGTGTGTCACGAGATTTGTGTGAAATGTGGGTTCATGATGAGGCCCAACTTGACATATACAGGTCTCTGAAGACGGCTGGAAAGATTTCTGAGGCGAAATTTGAGGATGTTCGTGTCAAGGCACGTGCAGCTCGTAACGCCTGTGGTTATGACCCTGGTACGCTCGGCGGGGACGATGATGAAGGCTCCTTGGATGGGCTTGCCTCCGACCCTTGGTACGACGATGAGTATACCGGTGACGTCGGTGATGGGAGGGACGATGCGGCGTGAAGTCTTTGTACTTGGTTTTTGTTTTTTGTGTGTTGCTGTTTTCTTTTTGTGGGGGCGTCTTTCTAGCCCTTTGTAAAATGTATTGGAATGGAATAATTGAAATGGAACAGTTGTCTTTTGCTGTGTATTTTTGGCTCTTCTTTCTTTTTTCTTTCCCATGAGTGTCTTGTTTTGTGAGAAAGTCCCTGACTTTCGGTCGGTCGAATGTAGATCGATTCGAAAGAGGTCGAATGTAAGTTAATTCGAGCGAGGTCGAATGTAGATTGATTTGAACGAGGTCGAGTGTAAGTTAATTCGAGCGAGGTCGAATGTAGACTAAGGAAAATAATTCAAGTGAGATCGAATGTACATTTCCTTTGTTAATTCGAACGAGGTCGAATGTAAGTTAGTTCGAGCGAGGTCGAATGTAGACTTAGAAAATCATTCGAGCGAGATAGGATGTACATTTCATTTGTTGATTCGAACGAGGTCGAATGTAAGTTAGTTCGAGCGAGGTCGAATGTAGACTTTAGAAAATACTTCGAGTGAGATCGAATGTACATTTCCTTTTGTTGATTCGAACGAGGTCGAACATAAGTTAATTCGAGCGAGGTCGAATGTAGACTTTAGAAAATACTTCGAGTGAGATCGAATGTACATTTCCTTTTGTTAATTTGAACGAGGTCGAATGTAAGTTAATTCGAGCGAGGTCGAATGTAAGTTAATTCGAGCGAGGTCGAATGTAGACTTAGAAAATAATTCGAGTGAGATTGAATGTACATTTCCTTTGAGTTAGCGTGATGTGTAAATTTGGTAGAGTTGTGTAAGAATGTCATATACTGCTTTGTTTATTCATTGGAGAATATTACATGTTTCTGTTCGGTCCGTACATGCATTCGAGGAGTCCCTGTCTATCTAGTCCCTTCATCGCTCTGCCTAGAGAAGTAGTCGATAGGCGGGGCGATGAACTAAATACCTAAACTTCGAGACGCCCTCTTCGTCGCCTCATTAAAAACCTCCCTAGGAAAACCCAATTGGGATAAAACTCGGGTGAGGGCAAAAGAGTACGACTTGGAGGGCGTTCGTCTTTAGAAGTTGAAGTATTTGAGGTGGGCGATGTTCCAATTATTTGATAGTAGTTTTCCCTCCATTGTTTCTAGTTGGAATGACCCTTTGTTTGTTGCTGCCGTGATTTTGTATGGTCCGTCTCAATTGGTTCCCAGTTTGCTTTCCCGTGGGTCTTTGCTCGCTTGTGTTTTGGCTTTGAGTATATAGTCCCCTACCTTGAGTGGTCTGACTTTGGCTTTTTTGTTGTAGTACCGTTCTGCTTGCTGTTTTTGAGCTATCGTTCTTACATTGGCCATGTCTCTTCGCTCATCTATTTTGTCGAGGTCTTGCTTTCTGCTTTCATCGTTACTTGGTCCGCTCTCGTTGGAGTATCTCAAACTTGGTTCCCCGACTTCGAATGGTATCACTGCATCAGTCCTATAGACTAGTGAATATGGTGTTTCTCCTGTGCTTGTTTTTGGCGTGGTGCGGTATGCTCATAGCACTTCCGGTAGCAGTTCTGGCCACAGTCCCTTGGCATCCTCAAGCTTCTTCTTCTTCATGATGTTCAGTATTGTTTTGTGGGAGGACTCTGAATAACCGTTGCCTGCGGGATGATATGGCATGGAGAGTATTCTCTTGATGTGTCATTTCTCGAAGAATTCGGCGGTCTTTTTTCCGGTGAATTGGGGTCCGTTGTCACAACTGATTTCTTTGGGGATGCAGAAGCGGCACATGATGTTCCTCCATATGAATGTGATAACTTGTTGTTCGCGTATTTGGGTAAATGCACCTGCTTCTACCCACTTGGAAAAATAGTCAGTTAAAACCAAAAGAAATCGTACATTACCTCGTCCTGCTGGAAGGGGTCCGATGATGTCCATCCTTCATTTGATGAACGACCAAGGTGATGTGACTGAGTGGAGGTTCTTGCCCGCCTGGTGGATCAGTGGAGCGTACTTTTGGCATTGTTCGCACTTTCTAACGAAGTCGGCGGCTTCCCTTTTCATGGTGGGCCAGTAATAGCCTGCCCGTATGAGGCATCTAACGAGGGCTCGATTTCCGGTATGGGCTCCACATTGGCCTTCATGTACTTCTTTGAAGACGCGCCTAGTTTGTTTTGGTCCTAGGCATTTCACCAAAGGACCGCCAAACGTTCTTTTGTACAAGTCATGGTTGATGATGCTGTATCTAGCCGCCTGCATTTGAAGCTTCTTGGCTTCTTTTTTATTGGGTGGGAGCACTCCGTCCTGCAAAAATGACATAATACGGTTGCGCTAGTCCCAAGTCAAGTTTATAGTGCGTACCTCAATTTGGTCTATTGATAATCGGAGGAGGGCGACCACGTTTTCTTTTCCGCTTATGTTCTTGGTGGCCGCTGCTAATTTGGCGAGGCCGTCTGCTTTGATATTTTGTGCTCGAGGTATCTGGTCGAGTTGGTACTCGTCGAACTCGAGCAGTAGCTTATGAATTTCTACCTGATATTTTTGGAGCCTATGTTCTTTGATTTGGAAAGTCCCTATGACTTGGTTGACGACAAGTTGAGAGTCACATCAGAGGATGACTCGCCGTGCTCCATACTTGAGAGCTAGTTTCAGTACTGCAATTACGACCTCATACTCGGCCTCATTGTTAGTCATGTCGGGACACCGTATTGACTGGCGGATGACTTCGCCTGTTGGGACCTCGAGCACGAGTCCCGGTCTAGCTCCTGACGCGTTGGAGGCACAATCGGTGTATAGGACCCATAGGTCGAATAACTTGGGGGAGGTACGGGAGGCTTCCTGCTCGGCCTCAGGCATTATTTTGGCGCTGAAGTCGGTGATAAAGTCGGCGAGTACTTGCGACTTTATCGCTGTTCGCGGCTGATATGTCATATCATGCTCGCTTAATTCGATGGCCCACTTGGCCAGTATACCCGACAGCTCGGGTTTATGTAGGATGCTTCTTAGGGGGAAGGTCGTGACCACCGAGATGGGGTGGCATTAAAAATAGTGTCTAAGCTTTCGTGAAGCTACGACTAATGCTAGAATGAGTTTTTCGAGGTGGGGATACCTCCTTTCGGCATCGAGTAGGGTTTTGCTAATGTTATAGATTGGAGATTGCTTACCTTTATTTTCATGGACCAAGACTGTGCTTACTGCGACGTCGGATACGGCCAGGTAGATTAAGAGACGTTCGCCAGGTTCTGCCTTGGCCGGTCAGCTTCTGCACCTGTTTCTTGCTGGTCAAAATTTCAGGTATTCCCTCTATAGCCTTGATTTGGTCAGGATTGACCTCGATGCCTCTCTGTGATAGCAAAAAGCCGAGGAACTTTCCCGTGGTCACGCCGAAAGCGCACTTTTCGGGGTTCAGCTTCATGCCGTATCGCCTAAGTATGTCGAAAGCTTCCCTCAGGTGGTCGATGTGGTCTTCTTTTCTTTTTGATTTGACCAACATGTCATCTATATAGACTTCCATCATTTTGCTGAGTTGCTCTTTGAACATCTTGGTGACCAGCCTCCGATAGGTCGCCCCTGCATTTTTCAACCCGAACGGCATGACTCTGTAGCAGTACGTCCCTTGGTGGGTGATGAAGGTGGTATTTTCTTGGTCCTCCTCCAACATGAGGATTTGGTTGTAGCCTGAGTAGGCGTCCAAGAAGCTTAATAACTTGTGCCCAGCTGTTGCGTCGATGAGCTGGTCGATGTGAGGCAACGGGAAGGAGTCTTTCGGGCAGGCTTTGTTTAGGTCCGTGAAGTCTACGCACATGTGCCATTTCCCATTTTTCTTTTTCACCATGACCACGCTGGCGACCCATTAGGGGTACTTTGACTCTCGAATGGAACCATTGACGAGCAATTTGTCTACCTCTTCGCGGACGGCCTCATTGATTGCAACATTGAACTTTCTTCTGATTTATCGTAGCGGCAGGTAGAGCGGATCGACATTCAGCTTGTGTGTTGCAATGTCTTTCGGGATACCTGGCATGTCTGCATGGGAGAAAGCAAACAGATCGCCGTTGTCACTTAAAATTTATGGAATTTACCTGGTTCTGTGAGTTTGTGGCCGATGTAGGCTTTTTTGTTGTGGTTGCTTTTGTCCAGTTGGACGAGATCGAGGTCTTCCACTGTTGACCCTGTGGCTTCCACGATGTCGGGGTCTTTGACGACGTCTGTTTGTTCGTCAGACTCGGGCCCCGACTTCGGTAATTGCTATGCTCCTGGATCCTCCTCTCTTAATTGTTGAGTATATGTGCAGTCTTAGGCGATACGGTAGCATTCTTGAGCTGTGCGCTGTTCACCGCGGATGTTGAATATTCCCCATGGGGTAGGGAACTTGAGGACCTGATATAAACTGGACGGGATGGCCCTCATGGCATGTATCCAGGGTCGCCCTATAATGGCGTTGTAGGTTGTGTCTTGGTTCATGACATGGAATGTTGTTTCCAAGGTGACGCCCCCGACCAGAATGGGCAATGTCATCTCGCCGGAGGTTCGTTCAACTGCATTGCTAAAACTTGTTAGTGTTATGCAGCGTCGTACTATCTTATCCTCGAGTCTCATTTGTGTGAGAACTCTGGGGTGGATAATACACGCGCCGCTCCCGTCGTCTACCATGATTCTTTTTACATTAGTATCTGAAATTCGTAAAGTAATGACAAGAGCGTCGAAATGAGGAAAGGTCAAGCCGTGGATATCTAACTTATCGAAGATGATACTGTCTTCAAGGTCATCATACCGTTCATGGGTGATCGATCGCTTCAATTTGTGTGTGGTGGTGAACTTAACATGGTTGATTGATGCTTCGTCGCCTCCGCCGATGATCATTTGGGTGGTGCGGACGGGGGAGGGTGTCTTTGTGGGTCCTTGATGTTGTTCTCGTCCACGGGAAAAATTGGCTCTCCCTCGGTCGCTCATCAGCTCCTTTAAATGTCCTTGGCGGAGCATGTTCACTACTTCTTGTCATAGGGCTATGCAATCCTCGGTCTTGTGGCCCCGTTCCTGATGGAACTCGCAGAGGGCATTCGACTTTCTAGAATTTGGGTCCGACTTCATCTTTTGTGGCAATTTCACTTTGGGACCGAGCTTTTCTAGGGCGTAAACTATTTCTAAAGGAGAAACACAAAAATTGTGAGCAGATAAAAGTGGAGGCATACCACTTTTGTTTCGGTGAGTCCCCTTCTGTGGCCTGGACGCCCCTTCGGCTTGGCGGGGAGGTAGTGGGATGGCCGCTCTGATGTATGGTTGGTGCTTTTCCCGATTGAGGCGTGGACCTGCGTGATCTCTTCGGCTGTCATTTCGACGATCTTTCCTTGATTCCATTTGGACTGTTGTTAATCGTTGAGTTGGACCATTGAGTTCGTCTTCGTCTGCTCTCACCTCAGCACAGTAAGCGTTGTGGATTTCTTCCCAGGTGGTGGGAGGGTATTTCATGAGTTTGCTTAATAATTTTTTGGTCGCCCTCGACCCATTCCTGGTTAACCCGTTTTGAAAGGCCGCTACCGCCATCCCTTCTGACACGTTGGCAGGCTCATTCTTACTCTGTTGAACCGAGCAAGGAAGTCCCTGAGTCTTTCGCCAGGCGATTGTTTGATGGCGATATGTCATTCACTCTGGCTTGTGCTTTCTCGGCCCCGGCATGGGCGGTGACGAACTTGTCGGCCATTTCGTCGAACGTCATTATGGAACGTGCCGGTAATTGTGAGTACCATGTTAAGGCTCCCCCTGTTAGGGTTTCGCCGAACTTCTTCAGCAGCACCGATGGTACTTGCTCTTTCGAGAGGTTGTTGCCTTTTACCGCCGTGACGTAATGAATGATATGGTCTTCAGGGTCCGTTGTGCCGTCGTATATTTTCAAATATGGTGGCGTTTTGAAGGTTTTGGGTATGGCATGTGGGGCTGCCTCCTCACTGTATGGCTGTTCCACGACCGGCCGATGTCTTGTTTTGGCAGAAGTTTCGGGGCGCCTGGTATCTTATCAACCCTTTCTTGGTGCTCCCTCATTTGGTCGCGGAGTGCTTTATCCTCATTCTCCATTTCTTCCATTTTTTTCATAATAGCTACGAGGGCGTCGTTACCTGCATCAACAATGGCGTGAGTGTTACCTGTTGGGGGAGGAGTGTATTACTCGTTGATGGTTGAGCGGGTTTGTAGAGTATACTGTTCAGGTTACTTGTCAGCCACGCCTCTAATAACTTTTTCACTGCGGGCGGCGCTTCCTCCGTCGTGGACGTAGAGGCTCCCTTCTCATGTGAAGCGGTTGCACTACCATGAGGAGGAGGTGAGTTACTTTGCCTGGGTGAGGCGCTCGGCGTCATATTCTCCTCGTCTTCCCTGTCCACCTCGTTGATGGTGCCTAGGAGGTTAGTAGTGACACTCATCACTACTTTCAGTCTTTCCTCTCATTTTCCTGCCATTGTTAGCTTGTGCAAACAAGAAAAAGGAAGCTTTTGTTGTTGTTTTTTTAGATCTAGAATTTTAACTAGGAACTCCCCACAGACGGCGCCAAATTATTTGACCAAAAAGTTTTAGGCCTTTTTTTGTTAAACCAATTTAATAAGTAGATAAAGGGTGAATCCTAGTTAAGTATAATAAATCATAGATCTGAAGTTCAATAGTTTTGATGGTACGGGACCGTGTTCAAGTCAATGAATGCCAAGTTAATTCTCAATGAATATCAATAAATATGAGAATGAAAACGTGCAATAAATGTGACAAATGACATTAAATGTAACAAGAAGGAATTTGTCACTCAAATGTTGAATGAGATGGACGATTCCTTCTTCAGACTATAGCATGTGACAATAGACTATGGAAATGAACAAAGTGTTCTTGGATCTTGTGAATAAAAGAGGAATGTTTAGTAATGGAATCAAACAGAGGAGCCAAGACAAGCTTTTTGTATATTTTTGATAGTAAACCCTTTACAAGATGTTCTTCTCAGAAAAGTCTAGAAGCCCCCATTTTGTTCCCTCTCTCTTCCTATTTATAGGGGATATTTTAGAAAACCCTAAAAAGTACAATTGGGGGAATATTCAATGGAATATTCGTATTCATAATCCTAAGAATATTCTAATGCTGCTGTTTGTTCTATACTCGACCTTGGCACTGGTCTCTCTCTCTGGGCGACTCCTGGCCATTGGGCCGTGCTTGGCTTCGACCTCGGCCTCAGCTCATCCGTTTGCATTCACTAAAATCGACCTAATTTGACCTATACAACTGGTATGGAGAAGAAAAACACGCGTACAATATTTTGAGTTGACTTCGGTCAATATTTTGAAATCAGTTTTGACGGTCCCAATGGGTCCGAATCGTGATTTGGGACTCGGACATATACCCATAATCGAATTCGGAAGTCCCTAACTTGAATTAACGCAATTTGTGAAAACTAGAAATCTAAAGGTTTAGAATTCATAAGTTTGATTGTAGTTTGACTTTGTTGCTACCGGGTTCGAATTTTGGTTCCAGAACTTGGTATAGGTTTGTTTCAATATTTATAACTTGTCTGCAAAATTTGGTGCAAAACGGAGTTGATTGACGTGATTCAGACGTCCGGTTGAAAAATTATATGTTCTTAAGTTTCATTGAAAATTTCATTCATTTTGGCGTCCGATTAGTAGTTCTAGGTATTATTTTTGTGCTCTGATCGCGCGAGTGAGTGCGTATGATATTTTTGGACTTGTGTGCAAGTTTGGTTTGGAATCCCGAGGGCTCGGATGAATTTCAGATAGGCTACGGAGTGGTTTCGGACTTAGGAAAATAGCTGGCGCAATCTGTTTCTGGTGTTGTACTGCAGATCTCGCATTTGCGAGGTATGGCTTGCAAATGCGAGCCTCTCTTTTCCGAATAATGTGACGCATTTGCCAGCATGGGTTGGATTAGGAAGAGTTCAAATTTGCGGACTCTGCATCTTCGCAATTGCGAAGGATTTTGTCGCAATTGCGACCACTGTCTACTTGGTGCTTCTTCGCATTTGCGAAGTATTGTTCGCATATGCGGACTTCCTTGATTCACATTTGCGACAAAATTGTCGCATTTGTGACGACAACAGTCTCAGTGACTTCTTCACATTTGCAAGGGGCTGATCGCTTTTGCGATCATCGCAATTGCGAACTTTGTATTGCAATTGCGATAACTGCAGCTAGGTAAAAGAGGGGAAAACGAGAATTAGCTCATTTCTTTCAAACTCTCAACCCTAAACACCCTAGAGGCGATTTTTCCAAGAGATTTTCTTCCTAAATTCAGTGGTAAGTGACTTTAATCCATTTTTTTTCAATTACCCATTATATTTTATAAGTTTTCAACATCAAAGTAAGATTTTCATGGTAGAAATTAGGGATTATGGTAGAATTAGAGATCTTTGATTTAGAATTTAGACTTCGAATTAAGGTCGGATTTCGAAACTAATTATATAACCAAGCTCGGGGGTGGATGGGGGTTCGGGTTTTGGACAGAATTTCTGTTTTGACCAAGCGAGCCCAGGGTTGACTTTTGTTGACTTCTTCAATAATGATATAAATTGAACGTCTTTCATTTGTGGGTAGTTTTTAAGGCATATTTTGAATCGTTTGGTTAATAATTTGCTGCATTTGGTTGGTTTGGAGGTTTGTTCGAAAGGCAAGGCCGTTGTTGAACTTTGAGTTGATTGCGAAGTGAGGTAAGTGTTGGGTTTAACCTTGATTTGAGGGAATTAGGAACCCTTGAGCTATGTGCTATGTGAATTATATGTGTAGCGATGTATATGCAAGATGACGAGTGTATATACGCCGTCAAATACTTGTTTCCATGTTTTTTTGTACTTCATTAATTACTTTGTTCCATGACTTAACCGTTACATTACTTGTTTTCCCTATCTTCATTGGTTAGTATTATGTCTCGTCTTCATGCCTTAATTGCTACATGCTTATTTGACTTCCATGCCATAATTGATACTTGCCATTTAGCATTTCTTGTATCAAAATGTCCACCCCCTCCCTGATTCCATACTTATTTACTACTTGTCTCAATTTGTTTCCCTCATATATCTGTATAGGGTCAAATTCTGCTCATTACGTCTCCACGTTGGTAGGAACGACCAACGAATATACGCTAACCGAAGTGAGGGCACGACCTAAGAATGTCGGCGTGAAGTGTGTCATCGGTTCCGTCGTCTCTCTAAGGAATGCGACCAATTTCTGTATTATTTTATTATTTTAAGGAGGGTCTCCTATTATATAAAGGAGGATCCCAATGTTGTAAAGGGGGGATGGATTAAAAAAACAAGCTCTCTTTATCTCTCTCTCTTGAATATCCAATCTATTGGAAGCTGTAACAAATATAATACACATATCTAGGTCTTATTATCCTCGATTACGATTGATCCTTGATTCATTTTGATTGTTCTCACTTATAAGGTATCTAGTATCCATTGAGTCAAACAATTTGGCGCCGTCTGTGGGGATTTCGGCAATCGAAATCATAGTTTGCACCTAGAACATAAAAACAGCGAACCATCGTTCTTCACACCATAAAGAAGCCAAAAATGGCGGAAAATGATGCAAGAATGAAAGCAATAGCAAGCGTCACAGCCAATCTCATAGGCCCTCTTAACGAGGTCGGTAGAGAAAACATCCTGAGCACAACACCTGGTAGTGCGCCGGATGGAGAGATCACACCCTCTTCATCTGAAGACCTGACAATCTTGCACGAAAAAGGAGCCTCTACATCCGCAGTCAAAGAAACACCACCTCCGAGGGTCAAGAAACTACTGGAAGAGTGCTTGATGAACACTCTAGGTAGCATGCTTGAAAACTCACCCAAAGCAACACTAGAAATCCGTCGGTGGCAGACATCGCCGCTACCACCAGTGAACCCGATATTGTACCAGTAAATAACACCCACATCGATGTCCAAGCCAACGATGGTGCACTCGCAGCCATCCTTAAGAAGATGGAAGAAATGGAAAATGAGAACAAGGCACTTCGAGATCAAATGAAAGAGCACCAGGAAAGAGTGGACAAAATTCCCGGTGCTCCGAAATTATTGCCAAAACGCGACGTAGGAAGATTCGTCGAGCAGCCGTACAGCGAAGAGGCTGCCCCTCACCCCCGATCTCGAAGACCTTCAAGATGCCACCTTACTTGAGGATATATGACGGGACCACGGATCCCGAAGACCACCTGATCCATTATGTGACCACTGTGAAGGGTAACGATCTGTCAAAAGAACTAGTACCATCAGTGTTGCTGAAAAAGTTCGGAGAAACGTTGACAGCGGGGCCCTAACATGGTGCTCTCAGCTACCAGCTAAGACAATATCAACATTCGAAGAAATGGCGGATAAGTTCGCCACCGCCCATGCAGGAGTGATGAAAGCAGAGGCCAGGGTCAACGATATCTTCGCTGTCAGGCAAACCGTAGGAGAAGGACTCAGGGAATTCCTGGCCAGATTCAACAGAGTAAGGATGAGCCTACCAAATGTATCGGAAGGCATGGCAGTCGCGGATTTCCAAAACGGAATGAATAGAGATGGCTCGAGGGCGACCAAAAAGCTACTGAGCCGACTCATGAAATATCCCCCCACCACATGGGAAGAGATCCACAACGCCTACTGTGCCGAAGTACGAGCGGATGAGGACGACCTCAAAGGACCGACCCAATGGCTAACGGCGATACAATCAGAGACAAGAAGGGATCGACGTAACGACGGGCGACGGGAACAACTCCCGCGCTTCAACAAAGAAAGGAATCAGCCCTACGTTAGGTCTTCCCATCCACCGCCGCCAAGGCACACGGAGGCATTGCAACGCCATGTCGCTCCACTCCGGAATGAAAAAGGTATGCCCCCTCTACTATCTGCCCATAACTTTTGCGTGTCTCCTTCAGAAATAGTGTACGCACTGGAGAAGTTGGGCACCAAGTTGCAATGGCCGCAGAAAATGAAATCAGATCCTACCGCAAGGAGGTCGAACGTCCTGTGCGAGTTCCATCAGGAAAGGGGACACAAAACCGAAGACTGCATAGGTCTACGACAAGAGGTAGTCAGGATGCTAAACCAAGGATACCTGAGGGAGCTGCTTAGCGACAAGGGAAAGACCAACTTCGCATGAGGGCGGGAACAACCTCAGGGGCCGCCAAAGCCGCCTTCTCCAGCACGCACCATAAACATGATCGTCGGAGGCGGCGATGACTCAACAAACAACCACGTAAAGTTCACAACCACGCACAAATTGAAACAAACAATCGCCCACGAACGGTATGACGACTTCGAAGAAAGTATCTCCTTCGATAAGTCCGATGCCGACGGTTTGTCTTTTCCTCATTATGATGCTTTGGTCATAACTTTACGTATTGCCGATAATGATGTTAAGAGAATCATGGTTGACGACGGAAGCGGCGCCTGTATTATCCATCCGAGAGTCCTCGTGCAAATGAGACTCGAAGATAAGATAATACCGCGTTGCATAACACTAACAGGTTTTAACAATGCAGTAGAATGGACCTCCGGGGAGATATCGTTGCCAGTTTTAGCGGGGGGAGTCACGCTGGAAACCACTTTCCACGTCATGAACTAGGAGACGGCCTACAACGCCATCATAGGACGCCCTTGGATACATGCCATAAGAGCAGTCCCTTCAAGCTTCTACCAAGTGATCAAGTTTCCTACCCCATGGGGAGTATCTAGCATTCGGGGCGAGCCGCGCACCGTAGAAGAATGCTACCGAATCGCTCAAGACTGTACCCACACTAAACAGTTGAAAGGAGCAAGTGCGGAGGCATAGCAATCAGCCATGTCGGGGACTAAGGTCGACCCGACGATGGAAGCCATCAAAGATCCTGACGTCGTAGAAGCCTGCAAAGCGACGGTCGAAGATCTCGACCCAGTCCAATTGGACAGCACCGACCACACAAAGAAAGCCTACATTGGGCACAGCCTCTGCGATCCAAGTAAGTACCATGAATTTCTAACTAACCACGCAGATTTATTTGCCTTTTCTCATTCAGATATGCCGGGAATCCCGAGAGAGATCGCCGCTCACAAGCTGAACGTCGACCCACTATATCCGCCCGTGCGGCAAATTAGAAGAAAGTTCAACGCCGCAATCAACGAGGCGGTCAGTGAAGAAGTAGACAAGCTACTAGCCAACGGGTCCGTCAGAGAATCAAAGTACCCCCAATGGGTCGCCAATGTTGTCATGGTCAAAAAGAAAAACGGGAAATGGAGAATGTGTGTGGATTTCACCGACCTTAACAAGGCATGCCCCAAAGATTCATTCCCATTACCCCACATTGATCAGCTGATCGACGCCACGGAAGGACATGAATTGCCAAGCTTCTTAGATGCCTACTCTAGCTACAACCAGATCATGATGGCCGAGGAGGACCAAGAAAAGACAACTTTTATCACCCACCAAGGGACGTATTGCTACAAGGTGATGCCCTTCGGACTCAAAAACGCAAGGGCAACATATCAGAGACTGGTTACCAAAATGTTCAAGGAACAGCTGGGCAAGACCATGGAGGACTATATCGACGATATGCTAGTGAAATCAGCAAAGAAGGAAGACCACATCGACCATCTGAAAGAAGCCCTCGAGATACTAAGACGATACGGGATGAAGTTGAACCCGGAAAAACGCGCCTTCGGCATGGCCTCGGGGAAGTTTTTGGGTTTCCTCGTATCACAACAAGGTATCGAGGTCAACCCGGACCAAATCAAGGCAATAGACGCAATACCTGAAACTTTGAGCAGCAAAAAGCAGGTAGAAAAGCTGACAGGACGCATAGATGCCCTATCCAGGTTCATCTCGCGATCCTCCGACAGGTGCCATAAGGTTTTCAACGTGTTGAGAAAAGATCACGGGCTGCAGCGGAACGAGGAATGCGTCGAGGCCTTGAGAAAATTAAAAGCATACTTATCTTCGCCACCGTTGCTAGTCAAAGCGAACCCTGGTATATCTGGCAGTGTCAGAAGTCGCTGTCAGCGCAGTCTTGGTCCGCGAAAACAAAGGTACGCAATCTCCTATTTATTATATCAGCAAAACCCTAGTGGATGCCGAAACGCGGTACACACACCTCGAGAAGTTGGCCCTGGCACTGGTCGTAGCTTCACGAAAGCTTAGACCCTATTTTCAGTGCCACCCCATAAAAGTAATAACGACCTTCCCTCTGAGAAGCATCCTGCACAAGCCTGAGCTATCGGGAAGGCTCGCCCGATGGGCCATAGAGCTCAGCGAGCACGACATATCCTATCACCCAAGAAACGCCATCAAGTCGCAGGTACTTGCCGACTTTGTCGCCGACTTCAGTACAGAGATATTGCCGGAGGCAGAACTGGAGGCCATTCGTGCCTCCCCTAGTACCGACCTTTGGACCCTCTATACTGACGGCGCCACTAATGCCTCGGGATCGGGACTGGGACTCGTCCTCAAAGTCCCCACGGGCGAAGTAATTCGTCAGTCCATACGATGCCCCGAGATGACTAACAATGAGGCCGAGTATTTGGCTATGGTTGCAAGAATGAGGTTAGCCATCAAATACGGGGCTCGACGACTCATCCTCCATTGCGATTCCCAACTCGTGGTAAACCAGGTCACCGGGACTTACCAAATTAAGGAGCAGAGACTACAAAAATACCAATCAGAAATTCACAAGTTGATGCCTGAGTTCGACGAGTGCTGCTTTGACCAGATCCCTAGGGAGCAAAATGTCGAAGCAGACGGCTTAGCGAAACTGGCCGCAGCTACTAAAAATATCAACAGGGAAAGTGTGGTCACCCTCCTCCATTCAGCCATCGATCACACTGAGGTACTCTCTTTAAATCTGACTTGGGATTGGCGCAACCAGTTTGTCTCCTATCTACAGGACGGGACACTCCCACTCGACAAAAAAGAAGCCAAGAAGCTCCGCGTACAAGCCGCCCGATACAGCCTGATAAATCACGATCTCTATAAAAGGACGTTTGGCGGCCCCCT
>NW_017671081.1:10613-13285 GCF_001879085.1 Nicotiana attenuata | reverse complement strand
TATTTAAGGGCTGCCCTTTCCTCAACAAATGGGGAGATCAGAAAGAAGAGAGCTGGAGATAAAAATTTCAGCAACCTTTCACCTTTGAATATCTTTCAGAAAAGAGCAAAAACCTTCCAAAAACTATAAAAAGTTCGAAGTTAGTTTGCTGTTTCCTTCCTCTTTAAATGCTTTTTGAGCTTCAAGGTCAAATCTGGGTTGTTTCATTGGTTGTTTTTATTGCCGTTGTTGCTGTTGTTACTCAAGCTTGCTGAGTTCCAAAGCTTTAAATCTGCTGCTGTCTGATTCTTCTGCAATCTAGGTATTTCTCATCAACCATGTAGTTCTTTGGATGCTCTATGCTCTTGGAATGATGAAGTTCAAGTACTTATTCAAACTATCTGCTATTTTTATACTCTTTTGTCTCTGTTTATGAATGATGGTCCATTTTATTTCTATGTACATTCTCATATATGGTTAACAACTTGTGTTGTCTACTTTCCTCCCTCTAAATTTGGTTAGCTCTCTTTATTCTAATATTTTTTATTATAAACATAAACCATGAGAAGAACTTATCTAAGCTTTCTTTTGTGATTGCATTTTAGAATATCAAAAGGGGAGATAGAGATCCTACATATAGTAAATATGTGACAAAGGTTTGCGTTAGTATTTTTTTTTTTAAGAAAAGTAAAATCTTCAAGTAGATTGAAATTATATGTTTTTGAGGTATGTTAGGAGTTGAATTCTTATTAGTATTAATGTAGTATTTTTGTTCATGGTTAATGTTCAAGTTTATTTGGAAAAAGTGTTGATGTCCATTTCTTAAGTGTTTCAATAATACTCCTGCTTCATTCTATTTCTCGTTAAGTAATATATTTTGTTATTCTCGATTGGTATGTCTTTGGGTTTGTTTCTTTTAAATATTCTACTACTTTTAATTTGTCTGTAGCATGTAAATTTAGTTTAATGTAGTGTATTGTTGAGCAATATGTCCTTTTGTTAATAAAATAAGTGGCTCAAAACCATGAAAATTTAGCATAAGTTTACCCGGGTTTAATGTCTTGCACTAGTTAAAAGTAATTTTAATGTCATATTTGTTCTTTTTTTGGTCGAATAAGTAATAAAAATAAAAAAGGGATGGAAAGTTTAAGCACCTTTTATTATTATTATTATTAATTTAAACGCTAGGTAAATAATAGGCACGCTTTAACTTCACGGAATTCCTTGCGTAGTGTGATGTTTAACATTCAATAAATTAATTCAATAATCTCATACCACGTCCATTAGTTTTAGTTAATCTTTGTTAAAATCGCGGATTTGCTTGCGTAGCACAATAGTTGACTTTTTAATAATTTTCAAAACTAATTTCTTTGAATGTAGTAATTTTTTCCAAAAGTAATGATGTACATAATAATCCTCGTCATGACTGCGGATTCGCGTGCGTAGCGCGGTTATGATAAAAATCAATAAAATTCATCTCGGTCGCAGATTCGCTTGTGTGGTGCGGTCAGGACAATTTTACTCAAATCTTTCTAATAATCGAGAGATAAAAGCGGATAGGTAAAACATGAAAATTAAATAAAGCACAATTTATCTAAAATTAATTTAAAGCCAAGTATAGCCAATAAAGCGACCGTGCTAGAATCACGGGACTCGGGGAATGCCTTACACCTTCTCTCCGGTCAACAGAATTCCTTACCCGGACTTCATTTTCGCAGACCATTAATAAAAGAGTCAAATCTTCCTTTGATTAGGGATTCACATAAAAGGTGACTTGGAAGACCGAAAAAATCAATTCCAAATGGCGAATCTTTAAATAAAATATTCCCTTCTCAAATTTGTGACTTTAATTGGAAAACTCTTTAACCCACAATAATTCATAACATAACCCATATATTCTTTTCGGGGTGGGAAAAAGGGGTGTGACAGCTCTGGCGACTCTGCTGGAGAACTGCCAGAATTCGAGCTTGTACATGTTGACTTTTATTTGGCTTTATTAATTTTGTATATACTGTGATTTATTTGGGCATAATGTGCTACTTGTTTGCTTTTTACCGCTTGGATATTTTTTGAACTGTGCATATAAACTGTCTTCTCACGCACCCCCTCTGAGTCTGCTTGAAATTAAAATTGGGCATTTGCTTGACATAGCCCGCTTTCTTTGAGATAGCTGAGGTGCTTGTCACCCGGTGAAGGATTTTAGTCACACCTGTTTTAGGCGGGGAGCACCACCAGTTAAGCCGGAAAGCAATGCTACCGGTACACTGACCCTCCTCGGCTCGAGTTATCCGCTCGAGTAAACCAGTCTAGATACTTTCTCCAATAAGATTTAAACCTAGAAGAACAAACCTCATGCCGGATATCCCTAGTAGGTTTGCTTTATTTGCATCACGTGCATTTGACTTAGCGAAACACGGCACAGGGGCTGGGTCCGTATAAGACAGATATCCTCTTCGAGACCATCATGTTAACGTATGTGCTACTTGATACATCATTTGGAAGGATTACTTGCATTGTCGACCGGTCTTAAAAAAATTAGTGTAATTATTAGAAGTAAAAAGAGAGAGAGAGAGAGAGAGAGAGAGAGAGAGAGAGAGAGAGAATAATTCTCCTAGTTTAGTGCAAATAAACCTTTTTCTAAAAAAGAAAGAATATATATATATATATATATATATATATATATATATATATAT
>NW_017671081.1:0-8522 GCF_001879085.1 Nicotiana attenuata | reverse complement strand
TTCATTAGTCCTTTTGTTGTTTTTGAGTCATAGAGTCTTTGGTGTTTGAGTCTTGTTATTTCGCCTTTTATCCTAAGAAGTCTGTTTGAGTCAGGTCTGGTCTTGTTTATCTTTATGTAATTCTTGCTTTTCGAGTCTTGTATAAAAAATAAAAAAAAATAAAAGAAAAAAAAACACGTTTATTATTATTATATATTGAAAATCAACGAAAAAGATTTTTGTTTAAGAAAAATTCGAAAATGAACCAAAAAAGATGTTTGTTTTGTAAAAAAAAAAAGGGGTTAATGTACCTGAACTACGTAATGATCTGATTCATGCGGCGACATGATACGTAGGCAACCGACAAAAGGTGCGATCAAATATTTTTCAAATGACACTAAAGTAAGGGATCAAAATAAGGCGAGTGAAAGGAGGAAATAACATTGTCAATAAATAACAACTGATAAGCCGGAATGAAACATGAAGCCTTCCAAAAGCATATTAGAGATGATGATATTTTAGGAGCATAGCATATCTACGTGTGATTCTTATCTGCAAAATGCTTAACTCTAACACATTTGTTGCCTCTTAATTCAGTAAGCTTAAGGTGGTTGGTTTGTGGTGAAAACTGGCAACACATCATTACTTCACAAGATCTAAGGGAGCAGTGGTAATGGATAATAGTGATGAAATTGAGTTGGTCAGTGACAATCCGCAGGGTCAGTCAGTTGAGCAAGAGTCGGAGGAAATAAGAAAATTGAGACAACAATTGTCAGATGTATATCAAGCTTGGGTTTTCGGTCGACCTCCACCCCAGGGTCCTTCAAAGGGAACTTCCACCGTACCCCAGGCTACTCAAACACCGCTCCATGCAACAAGCGATCCAATTCTACCACCAGGGTATGTGCCAAACTACAGCCTCCATGCTGCCCCCGGTACCTCTAATATGTGACCTCCAGTCGCACCGGTTAGGAACACCCCTCTCGTCGTGTCTGGCGCACCGGTATATACAATCCTACCGCCACCACCTGTGACGAGGCCAAACAATGATCCACCATCTCATGCTTATGATGGCCAATACTATTCTCCACATATGGCTTTCGGGGTCTCGGCTCCATACAATCAGACTCCTCAGTACGAGTCACCAGTGGAAAATGAGAAGCCAGCCACGAGGGTTGAGCCAGATGAGATGGCTAGGAAAATGAAAAGTCTTGAACAAAATATAAAGAATATACAGGGACTAGGTGGTCACAAAAGCGTTTCATTCAGTGATCTATGCATGTTCCCCCACATCCATTTGCCACGAGGGTTCAAGACCCCGAAATTTGAGAAATATGATGGACACGGCGACCCCATCGCCCACTTGAAAAGGTACTGCAACCAGCTGAGGGGTGCAGGAGGAAAGGAAGAGCTACTGATGGCTTACTTTGGGGAAAGCCTGGTGGGGGTAGCTTCCGAATGGTTCATTGACCAAGATATCTCTCACTGGCATGTTTGGGATGACATGGCCCAGGCCTTCGTCAAACAATTTCAGTACAACATTGACATTGCGCCGGATCGTAATTCTTTGTCCAATATGAAGAAAAAGCCGACCGAAAGTTTTAGGGAGCATGCCATCAAGTGGAGGGAGCAAGCGGCTAGAGTTAATCCACCCATGGATAACCACGAGTTGATCACTGTTTTTCTGGAGGTTCAAGAGCCTGATTACTTTCAGAACATGATGTCCGCGATGGGTAGACCTTTTGCAGAAGCAATCAAAATCGGGGATATGGTCGAAAATGGCCTCAAGACTGGCAGAATTGTAAGTCAAGCTGCTCTCAAAGCCACCACCCAAGCTATCCAAAATGGGTCGGGAGGTTTGGCAAACAGAAAGAAGAGGGATGAAGGGTCCATGATAGCTTCGGGATCTAGGGAGTTTCAAAGAGGGGCATCGCACCCTTATGTGCAAGTTCAGCAGGGGCAATCCAGCTACCCTCAACATTATTATCCCCCGCCGATTCCTCAATACTCTGTGGGCCCACCATAATATACAGTGTTCAATGCTCAATCATATGCTTGGCCTCCCAATCAGTAGGTACGGGCACCAGCTCCGAGGGCCCCCCGACCTCAGCAGCAAAATTTTCGGGCACCTTACAATGCTCGTCCCAGGCAGGATTATGGTCGAGAGCAGAGGCCGGTAGAAAAATTCACTCCATTGGCTGAATCATATTCTAGTCTATTCCAGAAGCTGAAGCAAATGGGTGTAATTGGACCCAACGCTCCCCACCATATGCATCCCGATTCGCATGGATTTCAAGCAAATGCTAGATGTGAATATCATTCCGGTGCCCCAGGGCATAGCACTGATGACTGTTGGACTCTGAAAAGAGCCATAGAGAGACTCATTTCTGAAAAACTGATTGTAGTGACGAATGGCGAGGACCCTCCTAACGTGACAAATAATCCGTTGCCAGCACACAATGATGTTCATTTTGTTGGAATGATTGGCCGAGACCAAGAATACAAGCCGGTCGGTCGAGCAGAAATGACAGTGGGTGCAATTCAAGAAGGAGCAGGTCTGGAAGTAAGTCCCAGCTGAGACGTGCCATTGATTGTTAAAGGCGCCCAGAACTCAAATAAGGCAACTTTATTTGTTCCAAAGATCTCGAGGTTGGAAGTTCACTCTAGTGTTCCAAGCCCATGTTATATGTACTTGGAGGCCATCCCGTCAAAAGGGAGAATCAGGGAGGTACGAAAGGTATAACAGAGCCGATAGTAATCAAACCTGCCATGCAACTCCCTGTAACCAATACAAAAACCACTCCTTGGAACTACAACAAAACGGTGATGACCTACAAAGGCAAGGAAATCATAGAGGAAGTGGGGGAAACTGGAGGTTTTACTCGATCAGGGAGATGTTACTCTCTAGAAGAGTTGAGGAAGGCCAAGCAAATTAGAGAAGGCCATTCGCCAATAAAGAAGCCAGTCACTGAAGCAGATGCGGAAGAGTTTTTGAAAAAGATGAAAGTTCAGGATTACTCAATCATTGATCAACTAAGAAAGACTCCCGCTCAAATCTCTCTACTATCTCTTCTCCTACATTCCAAAGAGCATGCCCGTGTACTAATCAAGGTCCTGAACAAGGCACATATCTCAGAGGAAACCACAGTGAATCAGTTAGAGAAGATGGCCAACAGATTTTTTGAGGTGAACAGAATCTCCTTTACTGATGATGAACTTCCCGAGGAGGGAGCCGGGCACAATAGGGCTTTGAACTTGATGGTCAAATGTGAGGGTCATTATGTAAAGCGAGTCATGGTTGATGGAGGCTCAAGTGTAGATGTATGCCCTCTCTCTACCTTGCAAAGCATGAAGATCGATACAGACAGAATCCGACCTAGCAATGTTCGCATCCGGGCTTTTGATGGCTTAGCAAGAGATACCATTGGGGAGATCAACCTCACCATGACGATTGGGCCAGTTGACTTTGAGATTGTCTTCCAGGTAGTGGACATGGCCACTTCTTATAACTTTCTTCTTGGAAGGCCATGGATCCATACGGCCCGAGCTGCGCCATCCACCTTGCATCAGATGCTCAAATTTGAACATGACAGGCAAGAAATTATTGTTCACGGAGAAGACGAGTCTTCCATTTATAAAGACCCGTTAATCCCCTGTTTTGAGGTCAAGGAAGGGTCTGAGTCCATTGTCTATCAGGCGTTTGAAGTGGTTGTTGTGGACCATGTCGAGGAAGGAAAGCCTATTCTGCATCCTCGTCCTTCCGCCACATCTGTAATGGTGGCTGCAGTTATGATGAGACAAGGTTATAAGCCAGGAAAAGGCTTGGGGGCATCATTGCAAGGAATTTCGGAGCCTATTTCTCCGTTTGGTAACCAGGGTACTTTTGGATTGGGCTTCAGGCTAACACAAGCAGACGAAAACAAAGCCAAACACCGCAAAAAGCATGGATGGGTCTTGCAATAGCCTATCCCTCATATTTTCTACACTTTTGTCAAGCCACGACTCCGAGAGGGTCAAAATTCCTCGGCGCATGCAAACATTGATGAAATTTGCCATGGCCTCAGCGAGATGTTTTCTGAAGTGAATATGATCCTGGCTGGTGAAGGCACTAGTCGTGCCGATATGCAACTAATTGACCCAGTCACCATGCTCACCAACTGGGAAGCAACTCCTCTCCCTACAAGGAATGAGTCTTGGTAGTTTGCTTTTGCAGCTTCTTTTTTGTATTTTGGGTTACTTTCAGGGTTGTAATCCAAACATCTCAGTATGATTGTTTTGTTTTGATGTTAACCCTTCTATCCTTTCGAATTCAATGAAATGCAGTTCAGTTTCCTATTAAGTTTTCTATCTTTTCCTTTTCCTAATTCCTGTCATTTTATTTCCATTTCAGTTTTGTTAATGCCGGCTTTAATAATATGACATGCATGCGGAATTCACGCCCAGATCTTAAAAAGCTGTCTAATATCGAAATAATGCATCAAGAGGTTGAATATGATGAAGATGAGGTTGTTGAGGAAATAAAAAGAGAGTTGGAACAATTTGAAAACAAGCCTAAGCCAAACCTCAATGAAACTGAGCCGATTAATATCGGAAGTCCTGAAGAAGTTAGAGAAACGAAGATAAGCATTCACACTGAACAAAAAACCAGAGATGCCTTGATTCAACTTTTATTTGAATATAGAGATGTGTTTGCTTGGTCTTACGATGATATGCCGGGTTTAAGTGCTGATCTGGTGGTTCATAAGCTTCCTACGTATCCTGGTTTTCCACCAGTCCAACAAAAGCAACGAAAATTTAAAACAGACGTGAGTGACAAAATCAAAGAGGAAATAATGAAGCAACTAAGTGCCAATGTGGTCAGAGCTGTCAGATACACTACCTGGGTGGCAAATGTTGTGCCTGTGCCAAAGAAGGATGGAAAAACCAGAGTTTGTGCCGACTATAGGGACCTGAACAAAGCAAGTCCAAAGGATAATTTTCCTTTGCCAAATATCCACATTCTTGTAGATAATTGCGCAAAACATGAGATACAATCGTTCGTGGATTGCTATGCTGGGTACCACCAAATTCTAATGGATGAGGATGATGCAGAAAAGACCGCGTTCACCACGCCATGGGGTACTTATTGTTACAGGGTCATGCCATTCGGTTTAAAGAATGCAGGGGCAACCTACATGAGGGCCATGACTACTATTTTTCACGACATGATGCACAAAGAGATTGAAGTATATGTCGATGATGTTATCATAAAATCAAAGACACAAGCTGATCACGTGTGTGATTTGAAAAAGTTCTTCGAACGGCTTCGAAGGTATGACCTTAAGCTTAATCCAGCCAAGTGTGCATTTGGGGTTCCGTCTGGGAAACTCCTCGGTTTTATAGTCAGCCGGAGAGGCATCGAATTGGATCCATCTAAGATAAAGTCCATTCGAGATCTGCCACCCCCGAAGAACAAAAAGGAAGTCATGAGTTTGCTCGGGAGGCTGAACTACATCAGTAGGTTCATTGCTCAGCTCACAACCACGTGCGAGCCCATCTTTAAGTTGCTGAAAAAGGATGCCGCTATCAGGTGGACAGACGATTGCCAAAAAGCTTTTGACAGGATCAAAGATTATCTGTCAAAACCCCCTGTACTGGTCCCGCCTGAACCTGGTAGGCCTTTGTTTTTATATCTATCGGTGATGGATAATTCCTTTGGATGCGTTCTGGGGCAACATGATGCAACAGGCAAAAAGGAACAGGCAATCTATTATTTGAGCAAGAAGTTCACCAATTATGAGGTTAAGTACACCCTTTTAGAAAGAACATGTTGTGCCTTGACTTGGGTCGCTCAGAAGCTGAGACATTATCTTTTGGCCTACACTACTTACCTCATATCCAGAATGGATCCTTTGAAGTACATCTTCCAAAAGCCAATGCCCACTGGCAGGCTCGCAAAATGGCAAATCTTGCTCACAGAGTTTGACATCGTCTATGTCACTCGCACCGCGATGAAAGCACAGGCTTTGGCAGATCATTTGGCAGAGAATCCAGTTGATAATGAGTACATGCCACTTAGCACATACTTCCCAGACGAAGAGGTCAACTCAATAGGAGAAGTGGTTCCAGACGATCACCCTGTATGGAAAATGTATTTTGATGGAGCTGTCAATATCAAAGGAGTTGGGATCGGGGCAATCCTCATCTCACCTATTGGACATCATTACCCTGCAACGGCCCGACTTCGATTCTTCTGTACCAATAATACGGCAGAATACGAAGCTTGTATCATGGGTTTGAAAATGGCCATCGATCTGGATGTGCATGAACTATTGGTTATGGGAGATTCTGACTTGCTTATCCGGCAAGCTCAAGGCGAATGGGAGACTCGAGACATCAAGCTTATTCCGTACAGACAATGCGTGCAAGACTTGAGCAAAAGATTCAAATCCATCGAGTTCAGGTACATTCCTAGGTTTCACAACGAGCTAGCCGATGCCTTGGCTACTTTAGCCTCGATGATCCCTTATCCAGGCAACGCTCATATTGATCCGCTAGAAATCCAAGTTCGAAATCAACACGGTTACTGCAATACAATTGAGACAGAACCAGATGGTGAACCATGGTATCATGACATAAAACGATTCCTGAAAATGAGAGAATATCCAGAGCATGCCAAAGGAGATCAAAAAAGAACTTTAAGGCGGCTCGCCAGTGGTTTCTTCCTGAATGGGGAAATTCTGTACAAAAGGACCCCAGATTTAAACTTGTTGAGATGCATAGATGCTACAGAAGCAGAGCAGATCATGGGTGAAGTGCATTCGGGGGTGTGCGGACCTCACATGAATGGATATGTTTTGGCGAAGAAGATTCTGCGGGCGGGGTATTATTGGCTTACTATGGAGCGAGATTGCTTCAGTTTTGTTCGCAAGTGTCACCAATGCCAGATTCATGGTGATTTGATTCACTCGCCTCCTTCAGAGTTGCATCCCATGTCCTCTCCTTGGCCTTTTGTTGCTTGGGGAATGGATGTTATTGGTCCAATCGAGCCAAAGGCTTCAAATGGGCATAGATTCATTTTGGTTGCAATTGATTACTTCACCAAGTGGGTGGAGGCCGTCACTTTTAAAGCAGTCACCAAGAAAGCAGTGGTAGACTTTGTTCATTCCAACATCATCTGTCGCTTTGGTATCCCAAAGACCATTATCACTGACAATGCAGCCAATCTAAATAGTCATTTGATGAAGGAGGTATGCGAACAATTTAAAATCATGCATCATCATTCTACCCCTTACCGGCCAAAAGCTAATGGAGCCGTTGAAGCGGCAAACAAGAACATCAAGAAGATTCTTAGGAAAATGATCCAAGGTTCCAGGCAATGGCATGAAAAGCTGCCTTTTGCTCTTTTGGGATACCGCACGACTGTTCGCACATCTGTTGGTGCAACTCCGTATCTGCTTGTATATGGAACTGAAGCTGTAATACCCGCTGAAGTCGAAATTCCCTCTCTCCGAATTATTGTGGAATCAGAGATTGAAGACACTGAGTGGGTCAAGACCCGATTAGAACAACTGATGTTGATCGATGAAAAACGGCTAGCAGCAGTGTGTTTCGGCCAGTTATATCAGCAAAGAATGGCACGCGCTTACAATAAGAAAGTGCGCCCAAGGCGATTTGAGGTAGGCCAGCTGGTTTTGAAACGCATCCTTCCGCACCAGGTAGAAGCTAAAGGAAAGTTCGCCCCGAAACTGGCAAGGACCTTACATCATCAAGAAAGTGTTACCAAAAGGGGCCTTGCACTTGGTAGATGAAGAAGGACGGGTACCAGACATGACTATTAATGCAGATGCAATCAAAAGATATTATGTCTGATATATACCCACTGTAGAATTTTCACGCATTTATTTTCTCAAATCGAAGTGACGAAGGCTATCATTTGCTAGCTATTCCAAATAGGTGTCACCCTTTTGTTAATCCTTTTTGGGAAGTATTTGTCTTCCTTGTTTCTCACTTTTTAGAACATGTGTACTTGTAAAAAAGCCAAAACAACAAATCTCTGAGTCATTGAACTACGTCTGACCTGATTCCGAAAGGATACGTAGGCAGCCTTACCCTGGGTTCGGTCCCATCAGAACAAAATATCCATATTCCCAATACTCTAAAACTGGGGCAGAAGTTTGTTTTATTTCACGGTTTTTCTGTAAAACGGTTCCAAAAGTTGTAATTCAGTTCAAGGTTCATTTCGCCTTTTTACCTTTCAAGAACTTCTGATCGATGGTTTTTTTTTTTTTTTGAGAATGTTTGAAGTCCCCATGCCAAAGGCGTTGGTTAACCTCCCTCCTGCAGTATCTTATTTAATAAAAAAAAGAAAAAAAAAAGAAGAAGAAGAAGAAGAAGAAGGAAAAAAAAAGAGAAAAAGAAATGAGAGTCTTATTAGTGAAAACCCGTACGGGCACTATAAGGCGACGGTGAGCAGAGAAATGAGAGAGTCTTATTGGTGAAAACCCATATGGGCACCATAAGGCGACGGTTAGTAGAGAAATGAGAGAGGTTAGTTAGCGAAA
>NW_017671080.1:312923-362052 GCF_001879085.1 Nicotiana attenuata | reverse complement strand
GACGGACGGCCAGTCCGAGAGGACTATTCAGATATTGGAGGATATGCTCCGAGCCTGTGTCATTGATTTTGGAGGCTCGTGGGACCAGTTTTTGCCTTTAGCAGAGTTCGCCTACAACAACAGTTACCAGTCCAGCATTCAGATGGCTCCATATGAGGCGTTGTATGGTAGGCCATGTCGGTCTCCAGTCGGATGGTTTGAGCCGGGAGAGGCTCGGTTACTGGGTGCAGATTTATTTCAGGAGGCCTTGGATAAGGTCAAGATCATTCAGGACAGGCTTCGTTCGGCTCAGTCGCGGCAAAAGAGTTATGCGGATCGTAAGGTTCGAGATGTAGCTTTCATGGTTGGTGAGCGGGTCTTGCTCCGAGTGTCGCCTATGAAGGGCGTGATGAGATTTGGGAAGAAGGGCAAGCTTAGCCCTAGGTTCATTGGCCCATTTGAGATTCTCGATCGTGTGGGAGAGGTGGCTTACAGACTTGCCTTGCCGCCCAGCTTGTCAGCCGTGCATCCAGTGTTTCATGTGTCCATGCTTCGTAGGTATCACGGCGATCCAGCCCACGTGTTAGATTTCAGCATTGTCCAGTTGGACAAGGATCTGTCTTACGAGGAGGAGCCGGTAGCTATTCTAGACCGGCAGGTTCGACAGTTGAGGTCGAAGAGTTTTCCTTCAGTGCGTGTCCAGTGGAGAGGTCAGCCTCCTGAGGCATCGACCTGGGAGTCCGAGTCTGATATGCGGAGCCGTTATCCTCAATCTATTTCCCGACTCAGGTACTTCTTTCTTTTGTCCGTTCGAGGACGAACGGTTGTTCTAGAGGTGGAGAATGTGACGACCCAAAGGGTCATTACTGGATTTCTCTCTTTTCCATGCTTCCGAGGCCTTGAAAACCTCGCTTTTAGTTGCCTCGATTTGCGTGCGCAGTCCAGGCGCGGCGCCGGAAAGCTTTTATGTTGAAATATGTGAACTTGTTGAAAAATTTGAAGTTTTTGATATTAATATTGCTAAAGTTGACTTTGGTCAACATTTTTGGTAAACGGACCCGGACCCGTGATTAGGCGGTCCCGGAGGGTCCGTAGAAAAATATGGGACTCGGGCATATGCCAGGAGTCGAATTTCGAGGTCGAGAGCCCGAGAAATGAATTTTTCTGTGAAATTGTTTTTCTGAAATTATTAAGGAAAATGGAAATGAAAATTGATCAAAAGACTATGGTATCGGGCTCGTATTTTGGTTCTGACGCCAGGTACAACTCTTAAATATGTGTTAAGCGCTTCCTGTGAAGTTTGGTCGAAATCGGATGTCATTTGACGTGTTTCGGACCTAAATATCTAAAATTTGAAGTTATGAAGTTTGAAATGAAAATGATGATTTTGAGGCATGATTCATTGATTTTGATGTTATTTTGGCGATTTGATCGCTCGAGTAAGTTCGTAGGATGTTATTGAGTTAGTGTGTGTGATTGGTTAGGAGCCACGAGGGCTCGGGAGTGAATTGGAGGTGGTTCGGGGTGTTTTTGCAATTAAGAAGTTAGCAGATTTTCTGTAATTTTTGCACAGGGGTTTTCTTCATCGCGTTCGCATCACTAGGTCCGCGTCCGCGTAGTTCTGTGCCTTCCCACTTCGTGTTCGCGTCTTCACCCTCGCGAACGCGTAAGCCAAATTCAAGCCCCAGTATTTCCCTTCATCGCGTTCGCGCTCTGGCCATCGCGATCGCGATGATTTGTTGTGTCCTCTATCGCGTTCGTGTCCCTTAACACGCGTTCGCGTAGGCCAATCTTGGACCCCAGCATTTTTCCTCTACGCGTTCGCGTTCCCTTTCACGCGTTTGCGATGCATTGCCCAGTTTACTCTTCGCGAACGCGACCCCTTTCCCGCGAACGCGAAGGAAAATTTTGCCCAGTTATATTTTTAATGTCCAGAACAGTAGCAGCACGGGAATTCCTCATTTTTCCACACGAACTCTTCTCCCTAACACTCCATAGACGAATTTTGAAGGCCTTTTCCTCCATAGCTTCTTAGGTAAGTGTTCTTAACTTCATCCTCTCTTAATTTCTTCATCTAATCACTAAATTCCTAGCCCTAAATCATGAAATCAAAGTAGAAATTAGGGGTTTTGGGTAGAGTTAGGGTTTTGAGAATTTTGGCTGATTCAACCTCAATTTGGGGTCGAATCTTGAAATAAATTATATATTTGAACTCGTGGGATTATGGGTGATTGGGTTTTGGTCCGAGCCTCGTGTTTGGACCATGTGGGACCGGTGTCAAATTTTGGTGTTTTTGGAAGAATGATTGGAATTTCATTTCTAGGCTATGGGATTATGTTTTTGAGCCCTTATTGATATTATTGAACTAATTATGCCTAGATATCATTGTTTCGGAGTTGGATTGTAGAGGAAAGGCGGTATTAAAGAGTTGATTGCTATTCTTGGACCGAGGTAAGTGTTTGTTCTAAGTTTGGCTTGAGGGAATAGGATTAGGATGTTATTTGCTACTTGCTAAATGTGGAGTATGGTGTATAGGCATGGTGGCGGTTGTCTATGCACCGGAGTCTAGCATGACCGTGAGTCTTAATTGCTTTTAATTCGAATGATGTGACACAACTTCCTTGTTTAATCGATAAATTTCATATAATGTGAACGGTTGAGGAAGAATTGTGATTGGTATATTTTGGAGCGTTGGCTCGAACAAGGATGTGATAGTTGAGAGAGAAGTGATTTAAAAGAGGATGTGTTGTGATTATTCCCTTGCCGGGACGTGTAGACTATTATTATGTACTCTCCCTTGCCGGGATATTTGGGCTGTTAGCTGTACCCTTGCCGGGTTAAAGTGTTATGTTGTCGAATTCCCCTAATGGGGCCTTCTTTACAAAGTCAGATATTTTGAACTATGATATGGGATCATGTGGCACGCCGTCCACTTTTATATTATGAAATGGGATCGTGTGGCACGCCGTCCACTTATGAATTAAGAAATGGGATCGTGTGGCGCGCCGACCACTTATATATATGAGCTATGGTATTGAGATAGTTTCGTCGTTATATCCGTTGATCTGTATTCGCTGTATTTTTCCCGAGCATGCCCCCTTCCTCTTTTTAGTTGATATTCTCTGTTGTTATTTCTACTGCCTTTGTATATATATATCTGCACAGGTTGTTTTTGGTAGGTCCTGTCTAGCCTCGTCACTACCTCGCCGGGGTTAGGCCAGGCACTTACCAGCACATGGGGTCGGTTGTGCTGATGCTACACTTTTGTGCTTTTTTGCACAGATCATAGTACCGGAGCAGGAGCTTTTGGACAACAGTAGGAGTGTTGGGAGCTTACTTCAGTCCGGAGATTTCCGAGGTAGCCTTGCTGGCGTCCGCATGGCCCGGAGTCTCCCTTATCTCTGTCTTTCGTTTGATTTCCTTTGTATCGGATCAGACAGCACTGTATTCTTATTCAGACTTTGTATTTAGCATTCAGTAGAAGTTCGTGAGTTAGTGACACCAGATCTGGGTAGAGGTGTATTTGAATTTCCGCACTTGGTTTCAGTTATTTATATTTTCGGGACTTCCGCTTTTATATTAATTGCCTCGTTCTTCTTTATACTGTTAATGATGTTGAGAGAAATATTAAATTAATTGGCTTGCCTAGCTCCTATTAGTAGGCGCCATCACGACTCCCGAGGGTGGAAAATTCGGATCGTGACAAGAAGACTACAGCACTGGATTCTTGCTGCTTGGAGAATTTGAGCAACTATTTCAAGAGGTTAGTGTTCCTGATCTCGTTATTATTGCGTTGTCTAGTTTTCATGTAATTGATGCCTGAATGTATGCTTGCTTCCGCTGCGCATGTTCTAACATCCTCTCGCAGACGGGCGGACGCAAATGGGTGAAAGCGGTATCATCCGGCACCGCTTCGTCGGAAAAATATACTAAATGTCTGTACTAATATTCTGCAAAAACAGGGCAATATATAGTAATGACATCGCTTTCTGGCAAAGATTATTTCTTGATTCATTGGTCAAGCTCATATTTAGGTTTGTAAAGGTTGTAGGTTCGGGGTTGGACCTAGATATTCTAATTTTTGACATCTTTGGGCGAGTATTTTTGGTAAATTTGAGGCAAAGGAGAATTGAACCTATACTTGTTGGGTGTGTGTGAACAAAGTCCCACATGAAAAGTAGAAATGAAAAAGATTCTACTTATAAGGAATTTGATACTTTTAATGGTATGAGGCCTTTTGGAGAAAACCATGCGGACTTGGCCCAAAGCGGATAATATCACAAGTAAAAATTGCACGGGACGCTCTATTTGGTTGATGTTTTTACAGTGGGTACCATAGTGTTTGTGAATATATTTTAAGGTATTTTATGATGTTTTTACAGTGGCGAGCTGTTTTGGCGCTTTATTTTTTACTATTGCTTAGGATTTCTTCTTTTTCTTATTCTTAATTTCAAAATGAGTTTGTTAGATTTATTGTTGTTTGACAAATTGATGATTGAATTTTGTTCTTGATAAGGTTATGTTTCAAATTTGAGCTCATTTAGTGTATATTTAGGTATTGAATCGTATATTGGATTGTTAAAATTCGAAAAATAAATTTCCATTTTTGGGCAATTTGCACTTCAGGCCTATTTGGCCTTAAGTACATGAAAACATTGGTTGCATGAAGACCTATTGGCCTTAAGTGCATCTGAAGTGCAATTTTTCACTTCAAACACATTGGCCTTAAGTGGAGGAAAACATTTGTTGCACTTCAGATTAATTTTTTCTCTTATTTTCAGACCGATAAGTCTGAAGTTGATCGTAATGGTAGGCTAGCAATTTTTTGCAAAGTGGGTATAGGTTCAATTGTGACCCCAAAATTGGGTATAGATGCAAAGCCCCATATCACACCATGTTAAGAGTATTTTTTTGGCCGTTTTATCCCAATAATACTTCCCTTTGCAATAATATTCAACTAAACTATTGTGCCAAGGCTTTCAACTTGTAAGAAAATGATATTAAATAATAGTACTTATTTTTAATTTTTTATATAAATATGATACTACTTACAAAAAGTTCTGCGTACACCCCTGTCGCAGAAGGCGAAATATTTTAATCAAACTCATTTGTAAGAACTATCGAGACTTGATAAATCTTTTGTCCTACACATAAAATGAGATATCCAAAAAAGTATGAATTCAGCGGGTCTATACTGTGTAGTCTCTTATTTTTTTAATTTTTGTTTTGTGTACTTATACAAGAATTTGCCCGTTCATATTAGTGATATTCAGAAGGTAAGGTAACATAACCGTCCAAATTGTTACTCCCTCTGTGTCAATTTATGCAGGGGTGCGTAATATGGGAATCAAAATACTTGATTTTCGATGCAAATTGAGGAATAGATTTTTATATCTTATAAAATAAGATTTAGTTACATATTTGCAAACTACGTGAAAAATACTACAAGTCACCGTATATAGCTAATAAATCAAAATATTTATAAAGGTTTGATAAAACACGATCGAAGAAAACTATTTGACTCTCTAAATAGTAATATCTTCGTATAGAATAAGATACAGAGAGTAATATTCTTCCCCTTTTAGTTTACAAATAGGGGTCTATCTAACCCGCTAATAAAGACAACTTTAATTTAAGAAAATCATTTGACATATTTATTGAATTTATTGTTGATGTTTCACTATAATTATATATTTTTTAATGCATCACTTGTCCTATGTGTAGGTACGTTGAAAACGAGATTCGAAGCAAAATAAAAATGTTATGTGTATTTTATACACTACAAGAATGAAATTGTGATTATTTAATTAAGGGACAAAACAAATCAAAAGAAGACAAAAACAACAATTGAAAAGAAAAAAAAATCGTGAGGTGCAGTCAGTTTTTTCTTTTTGGCTCCAAGGTGTAGGCAAGGAAAGAATGAAGCAACAAATTGAAAACAAAGCAGCAAAGAGCCTGGCGACGCGAGAGAGTTGCTCGCGCCGCCAGGGTTAACGTGAGGCGAGGGTGTTTCGGGTTTCCTATTTGATTTTGGATTGGTTATTTCGTCTAAGTCTTTTTTCTATACATATAAATAGTCATTAAACACCATTTTTAGAGGGAGAGTCGTTTTTTTACAGTAGCATTGATGAAAAAATATTTTTAATATCTCAAAAAGAAATACTCCAAAATTATGTCTAGGTCATTTTCTTACAATTACATTAATTAATCATTATTATAGTAATTATCTTAAATATATTTATAACAGAAAATTAGTTTAATTTTGAATTTACTTTGGACATATTAAATCTAATTTTTTGAATGCTCATTAGTGAGTAATTTGAAAGTTACTATTGAAAGAAGAATTGACCATTTGATAGCTTTTAATGGCTTTGGATTAAGAATGTTACTTATTGAAAAGAACGTTCAATGGCTTTGTAACAGAAGCCTTTATGGCTAACTTTGAATTCAACATTTTGAAAGAATGTTTTTTTTTATTGTAACAAAAGCCTTTATGGCTTATTTTTGGATCTCAAACGTATTCTTCTATCAGATTGTAAAGTTTTTTGGATTATATATACTTTGTTGTTTTTGATGCTTTTATAGTAGTGAAAAGAAAAAAGTTAAAACTTTTCATCCATTTTTTTTGGTGCTGGGTTTTCTTCTCATAAATCTTTGTTGTTTCTGCTCCTAGTTATACTAGAAGAGCTTGTTGAATCCTGGGGGATACGCCTAATATTATTCATCTCGGTGTAGGCGAAATATCCTTAAGGACAGTGTCTTTGACACGCCTCAAGCTAAACCTTTTATTCTCCATATTCATCCAATTTTTCCAACAAGCATCAACCAAAGGGGACGTTTTTCAAAGGAGATTCGACCTAAGGAGGCAAGAACACACTAGAGCAAGGCGGAGAACTCTTCTACGAGTTTTTCACTTCCTTCTTCCTATTTCCATTATTGGTTATGAATTCTAGTATTGTAGTTATGCATACTATTATGAATAGCTAATTTGTTATCTAGAGTTTTGATAGAATATTTTGTAGGATAAATTCTTGTTATGTTTTTATATAATTGAGCCATTGGATTACTCTACTTGTTCAACTACGTGTTTATTGTTGTTGATTGAATGACCATCAATTAACTGTGCCTATTTAGTGTGTATATTGCTCGAGAGAGAGTATACATTTAGGTAGTTGTTAAACAGCATCACTCCTGACGTATGTGAGAGATCAATACGAAGGGTTTAAAGGCGGGATTAGAGATAACAAAGCCTTGGTGCGATCGTAGTGAGCGGTGAATTAGTGCCAGCTAGTATAGTTCGAGAGAATACATCTAGTAATTGTGGTTCTTTCTCGAGAGAGAATTACGACAACCAAAGTACTCACGATCGGTAGGGAATACTTAGGCGAAATTATAGAAGACATAGCGGAAAGAATTCCGACAATTGGGAAAATCATAACCCTAGACCTCCTTAATCTTGTCTCCAATCATTATCCTTGTTAATTGATAGTTTTACTGCTTTTTAGATTTTTAGTTAATTAGATAGAAATAAAAATTATAATATTTATAATTAGAAAATTGTTTGGACTTGTGTTTCTTAGCGATATTGAACAACTTTAGCTAAGTCTTAGTTCTCTGTGGGATTCGACTCCGGACTTGTAAACCGAATTATATTTCCAACGACCGCTTAGTCCTTTTAATAAGGCATAGTTTGGCGTGATAAAATTTTGGCACCGTTGCTGGGGAACTAACGGTGTAGCTGTAGGTGTACATATTGCTAGGTTACAAGTTTTAACTTTTGTTTTTGTTTTCTTGTATTTGATTTTTTTTTTGTTTTACTTGTTGATTTTTGAAACATGGCATCTTGGATTTATGAGAGTTTGATGTTGGTAATTCTACTTTTGATCTTCCTTATGCATACTGTGGAGAAAACCGTCATTATCAAAATATTTCCGAGAGCGAGTTATGTGCAACAACTCAACCTTATGTGGAAAATGTGTGTGATATGTGTGGTGGTCAAGATGGTCACTTTCATGGTTGTGCTTATATTTCTTATCTTCCCCTAACCCCTTACTATGACGGTTCTACTTTTTCGAGTGAAGTTAATAGGAACAAAGAACCCAGGGAAGCTGACCTGAAGGAGATCAAAGATATGTTAAAGTGTTTTAAGGAACAAAGTAATGAGAAACTACAAATGCAAAGGTTATGTGATACTATCCAAAGGCAAGAGGCAATTATTCATAACCTGGAGGCACAAGTGAGTCAATTAGTTGAATTATCTAATTTTCAACAAACTGATATTGTGGATAGTAGCCAAAAGAATAATGCATTAAATATAGAAATTGAGGTACCAATAGAGGGGTCCATAGTAGAACACCAACAATCAATCAAATTAGAATTTGAGGATGCCGATGTTGTAGAAGATATATTAGAGTCAACCAAGGATATTGAGGATATATATATTTAGTTGACTCTAGTGTCATTAGTGTTGAAGATGTAGACAGTCCTAACGCTCATGTACTTTAGCGCATTGGTCCACACTCCAAGCATTTTTCCACATTGTGTTTGGATGATTATATAGAAATAGAGTTATCCGAGCCACTTGAGGAGTCAAGTAATAAGGGACAAGATGCCTACATTCTGGATTTCTTCTTGCCAGAAAGTCGGGATTACACATCTCATCTAAAGGCCAAGAAGGCAGAATACTACATTATTTTATTGAGCCAGTCATATTCGTTCCACCACCCAGGAGCATAATCATAAGCTTCAATCAAAACTTGGGGTCCAATTCATAAGTTCGAAGTGGAGGCAGAATGTGATTCACATTGTGCCGCGACGTTAAATATAACATTTATAGGGAGGCAACCCAGCTTTACTATTTTTTTTAAAGTTTATTATTTTTGTAGTGTCGATTTTTGATTTCCTAGGAGCATGGAAAGCAAAGCTATTGGAAGGATGCAACGCCAAACCAGATGGTTGGAACTAAGTGTGAGGTACCCGCACGAAGGACCAGGCCTGAGAGAAGTTTGAGTAACCCATAAGATGCTAGTGCTTCGGCCTTTCACCTACCAGGGAGTTTCTTTTACCATCTTATTAGTTATGGTATGCATTGGGGACAATGCACAATTTTAAGTTTGGGGTGAGGAAATTGTCTGGTGGGGACTTTCTATGCTATTTTACTTGTGTTAGTTTAATTGAATAATGCTTTTTTTTTTAAATATTGGACTTTTCACGATGATGGATCTATTAGACAATTTTCTTGAGGGATTTAAGTCTAAAGAAAAAAGAACAAAAAGATTTTCCTTGTAGGTAGTGTAGTAATTCCCCCTTAGTTTTTCTTTGTGTTGCGGTTCTTTTCCAAGGGTTTTATTTGAACCGGGTGTAGGTAGTCTTTTTTTTAGTAGGAGCATGATGAGATGAATTGAATTGAAGCAATATCTCTTGACTTTGTTATACTTTGAGAATAGCGAGTACTTTGGTTGTGACGCTTAGGCTCAGTTTCTACCTCTTGTATAAGTACCTTAAATTGTATAATTTTAAATTTGCTTAACTGTTTTGACCAGAGTGTCTTGATGAATCCAATCCTGAGTGAGTTATGTGCCATGTATGTGTGAGGTGGGTGTTATGCTCTGCATTGCATTTGATGTCTAGAACTTACCCCGTGTGTGTACAAAACGAAATAGTAGTCTTGTTCAGTCTATATATATATATATATATATATATATATATATATATATATATATATATATATATATATATATATATATATAGTTTACCCGCCTAAATGTTATGTAACTTAGTTAACCCCTTTGAGCCTATAATCTTGTTTCTTTGGTAACCAATCCCTTTGTTTGAATCGACCATATAGGCCTAACATGCAACAGCCTGGAGGTATGCACCCTCAAAACCAAATGGTGCCAGTACCATATCAGAAACTATAGGGCTATCCACAGCAAAATCAGCAGCAACTAACATATCAACAACCTCCTCAGCAAGATAACAACATGATAGAAATCAGGGGTATGCTACAGCAACTCATTGGGACAAATAATAAAGTGCAGGAAAAGTTGGTAGTGCATGATTCAGCTATAAAGAACATTGAAACGCAGCTGGGACAGCTGTCCATGGCTTTAAACAACCGTCCTCAAGGAACCTTGCCTGGAGACACTAACATAAACCCCAAGGAGCAAAACCCAAATCAGCTGATGGCAGTAAGTCTCCGGAATGGGAGAGATTTAGACAGAGAACGAGAGATTATACAAGCCTATAAAGAGAATACGACAGTCACTCCAGCGCCATTAGAGGTGGAGGAACCAACAAAGCTTACTGAAGTGGTGGTTGAGCAGAGATAGGAGGAAAAAGGCAAATAAAAGATGAATGAGCAAGCTGCAGAACAGGTGGCACCTCTTGTGCCAGAAAATTCCAACAGAGAGAAGCCAGCAACCAATGCATAAAGGGTGATACCTGCACCCTTCCCTCAGAGACTAGTAAAACAAAAGAAGATAGACCATTACAAGAAATTCATGGAGTTGTTGCGTCAAATTTAGTTGAATATTCCGCTGATAGATGCTCTGAGGGAGATGCCCGGTTATGCCAAGATGATGAAGGATCTAATGTCACGAAAGTTTGATTTTCAGGATCTGTCCACTGTGACTCTGACACAGACCTGCAGCGTAGTAGTAACAAGACCAATGGCTCAAAAGATGTCTGATCCAGGTAGCTTTACTATCCCATGTACAATTGGGAGTTATGCCTTTGCAAAGGCCTTATGTGATTTGGGAGCCAGCATAAATCTGATGCCGCTGGCAGTGTACACCAAGCTGGGCATTGGCAGAGCTAGACCGACTTCGATGCTGCTACAGCTGGCTGACCGCACGGTGAAAAGGCCAATTGGTATTCTTGATTGTGTTGGTGCAAGTGGGGAAGTTCGTGTTCCCAGCAGACTTTGTTATTCTGGATTGTCAGGTAGATGAGGAGATACCTCTCATTTTGGGTAGACCATTTTTGGCCACTGGCAGAGCATTGATCGATTGTGAGACTGGGGAGTTAAAAATGAGACTGAATGATGAAGAAGTCAGATTCAATGTTCAGCAATCTATGAGGAGACCCAGCGAATATGCTAATTGCTCACTAGTGGAGGCAGTAGATATGATCCTGCAAGAAGATGATGTGACCCTGACTGTTAAAGATCCATTAGAGGCATGTCTTACAAATTTAGAAGAGATGGATGGTGAAGGGTAAGCTGAATGGGTCATGGCACTTGAAGGCCAAGGATTCTGGAAAAGGGAATCTCAGTTCAAGTCCCTTGAGTTAGAAAAAAGGGCTACACCTCCAGCAAAGCCATCAATAGAGGAACCACCCAAGCTGGAGCTGAAGCCACTCCCAGAACACCTCAGGTACGTTTTCTTAGGCCCCAATTCTACTTTGCCTGTTATTATATCATCCGGTTTGCTAGATGTGCAGGTAGAACAGCTCTTGCAGGTACTGCAGGAAAGCAAGATTGCCATTGGTTAGACCATGGCAGACATTAAGTGTAACATCCCGTACATTCGGACTAGGTGTGGACCTATTAAATGGGTATTAATTTGATATCTCGTACTTGTGAAGTCCCATCGGGATGATTATAGGTAAAATAGTTGTTTCAAAATCAAGATGGAAAGATAGGTGCACCAGATTTGACAAAATCGACTAAGTTTGCAGAAGGTTTGTCTTCCATCAAGTTTTAGTACAAATGTTTAAGGAATTGGGGAAAACGCAAAGCATGAAAGTTGTAGGCCTTTGAAATAGCTTTCCAACGATATATTATGGAACCCGAACGGATCTCTGTGCAAAAAGTTATGTGTGTTTTCCGGAATAGTACCTGGTAGCGCGCCCATTAGCGCGATCGCGCTAATTTTGAGGCAGTGTTACTGCCATTTAGCACGTTCAGTAGCGCGAGAAAACCTCCAGGTGCGCGAGCGCGCTAGTGGGGGGTTGTTTTAAAGCTATATATCCCCGGGGGCACAGCCTCAAAACATAAAAACTTGCTCTAGAAAGGGAAACTCTAAAAAACCTAACTCCTTAAGGGTCCTTCCACCACCCAAGGTAAGTTCTAATGGTGATTCTAAGTTAATTTCAATTTCTCAACATCTTATTAACATGGGTAAACCCTCCATATTATTAGATATTCGATTGGGACATCATTGTTGAGAGGAGAAACCCTAGAACTCGAATTCAAGGAGATTGAACGTCAAAAAGGTAATAGCTTCACCCTCTAATTGATTCTAGCATTGGTTTGATAATTATAAACCCTAGTTCATGAGATATGAGTTGATGGGTTTGATAGAAAAGCATAAATGATTATAGGTTTGGGATGTTGAGTGTTGATTATTGGTTAAGGGTGTTGTTTAGCTTATGGGTGATAAAGAATAATATCGATTATAACCATTTGAGATTTTAGAATTTATTTAGGAGCAAGAGAATGGGCTATTGGGTGTAGAAACACCATTAATAAGGGCTATGAAGTTTTATGTCACCAAGTGTTTGATAAAATACCTAAGTGACCAAAACATGACTATTGTTGCTAATTTGGAATCCCTTTGACTTGTATTGATATAGATTAAAGTTGAAAGGGATGGCGAATGTTGTATTATGCTCAAGAGCAGGAAGTTAAGGTATGTGAGGCTAACTCTCTATGTTTGGAAATTTTAATGATTCTCCCTACACTACGTTTCTTTTACGACGTTACCAATTGCCTCAGAAATATAGTTAAGCCTAGTTCCTTGAATAGTTCTAGAACTTCTATTCTCTAGCTTCATAACTCGCTCATGACTTTCATTCTGAACGTTGTGAGCTCAGTGCGTATTCAATATAGACTTGGGTTTGATGCCCCCGAGTCTTAGTATAGATTACTCAGTATGCCATATACAGTTGAAATTTTAATATTCATAATCAGTTCAAGAATACATGTCTCAGTCTAGTCCCATTGAGTGTGTCAGTATTATATAACCCAGTATGATCCAGTATTCTAGTATCATGTAACTCAATGTGATTCAGTATTTCACTATCATGTATTGCAGTATGATTCTCAGTTGTGATTTTAAATTCCTGAATGTTGAACACCTGTGTTTTGGCCTGAGGCCGTAGTTTATGCTTTATGCATGTTTGGGCCTGAGGCCGTAGTTTATGCTTTATGCATGTTTGGGCTTGAGGCCATAGTTTATGCTTTATGCATTTTTGGGCCTGAAGTCGTAGTTATGTATACGTATACTTGGGCTTGAGGCCGTAGCTTGTGCACATATATATTGGGCCCGAGGCTGTAGCTTAATCAGATAAACAAGTTGTTCATCATTCAGAAGAGGGAGTATTCATATCCTTACTTCCTTTATTCAGTTCAGTTATCAGTTATCTTTTCAGTTACCAGTTCAGTTATCAGTTATCAGTTATCTTTTCAGTTATCAGTTCAGTTACCAGTTCTCACTTTAGTTTCAGTTTCTATAGTTATCAATTATCTTTTCAGTTATCAGTTCAGTTATCAGTTATCAGTTATCTTTTCAGTTATCAGTTTAGTTATCAGTTATCAGTTATCTTTTCAGTTATCAGTTCAGTTACCAGTTCTCACTTCAGTTTCAGTTTCAATAGTTATCATTTCAGTTATCAGCTTAGTTTCAGTTTCAGAATTTATAATTCTTTCTTTCAGTTGCTTTACATACCAGTGCAATTCAAATGTACTGACGTCCCTTTTGCCCAGGGCCTGCATCTCACGATGCAGGTAATGATTTAGAGGTTGAAGATTCAGAGCGCTAGGATTCTCGTACCAGCTGTTTGGTGATCCTAGTTCTTTCGGGGCATTATCATTACTTTGCAGTCTTTCAGTATTTACAGACAGTTAGTGTTTTCAGTACTTCATTAGAGGCTTCATAGACTAGAGTAATAGTTAGACAGAGTCTCAGGCTTTCCATGTTAAGCCATGTTGGCTGCAAATATATTCCAGAATTGTATTAGTATTTCCGCACTTTGATTTATATCATCCAGACTTTCAGTATATCAGCATGTGTTAGTTTATCTTCCGCATTCAGTATGTTATGATACCACATGTTGATTCGGCCAGCTAGTTGGTTCGCTCGGTCACATGTAGTCAGGCACCGAGTGTCGTGTTATGTCCAGGACCAGGTTTGGGGTGTGACAAAGCTTGGTATCAGAGCCTAGGTTCAAGAGTCCTACAGAGTCTATGAAGCCGTGTCCAGTGGAGTTTCCTTTATATGTGTGTGCCGGTCACTCATATAAACGGTTAACTACCAAGACATCTAGAATTGTCTCATTTCTTTCTACTCTAGATCGTGCCATAAAGCTTAGAGCAATAGTTAACCTTCTATTCCTATCGAATTCCAAACGTATTGGATGCCCAAGCGACGCGCAGGAGAAACCTAAAGTCCTAGAGAGGATAATTCCTCATTGAGGTATAATTATGGAGTACAGGTTGGTAAATATGAGACTTGAGAGGACGTTAAAAGTGGGATGCAATGGATAGTAGTACAGATTGAAGCATAACCTTATCAGAAAATACAAAAGCAGTTATCATGTCTTATGGTTATCAGTTTACCTCAGTTACCAGTTATACAATCTTTCAGTTAGCAAGTTTATGGTTACGCCAGTATTAGGTTATATGTTTACCAGATCTCCAATTTACAGTGTATCAAAATTCTGGTGACTTGTGAGTACACAGTGATGCCTATGGGTGCTAAAAGAAAATGTAAGTAATAGTGATCATAGTGAAACTTCGCATGTTTTAGGTCCGATTAAGACCAAGACTCACCGGATGGCACATGAAGTGAATTATCAGATGATGGTATACTTTGAAGGATAAGTTTGTGCATTGTAGTGTATTCGTATGTGTTTTACCTCAAAGAACAATTTCTTTTAATTTTTGGAAATGGAGTCACAAGTTGGATGATGATAGTTCAGATGTCAGACCCTAAAATTGGTCAGTATAGTTTTGGACAGAAAAGAGCCTAACGGAAATATAGCTAAGATTAATATGATGTACAAAATGAGAACCAAGAGCAGGCAACATTGAATTTTAAGGGAATGATTTTATGTCGTTTAGATTTATTCAAATCAGAACTAGAAAGTACCATGTTAGTGAATTTGTATACGAAGTGGCTATTATTGTGAGATAAAAGATATGACAGTTTCCCTTGATATAACTATGTGTTTAGGTTGGAGGTTTATAGTCTGAAGTGATTTTGAAGTGTATATAAATCTTGGGGTTAGATATTCCATTTTTATTAAGACAAATGAACTCTCCCTAAGTTCGATTCATGTGCATAGTTCAAAAAGAATGATAGCGTGCGGCAAAAGAATATGATCAGATGGTGAGGGAAGTTAGGAGTAACCTTATGCTTCACTTTAGTTATTCAAAGCAGGAGAAGAAAATATGATGCTAGCAGATGGTTAGTGAAAGGATAGTAAGTAAGTTTTGAGTAGATACAGCGAATTAGCAATTTCAGCAGAGCTAGTAGAGGTACAATTTGATCTACTTAGTAAAGTTAACTCTAGTGAGTGGATGACAGTTTGAAATACAGAACGTGTGTTAGAACCCAAAGAGTTTAAGTTAAATCCGAAGTACAGCGATAGTGGAAAAAAAAACCAGCTAGGCAGTAAGAGAGCCAACTACAGAAGAATAGCCTTTAGGAATTATCGAAATGGGGTTTCCCCAAGTTTGACAGTGAGAGCAGAGTTAAATTATTAAGATTGTGTATGATAGTTGTGAATACATTAGATTTCTGTTAAGTGAATAATTTAGTCTTTCTTAGTAAGGAAGATTGCTCAAAAGTAAGTCGGAAGATGAATGGTCATTGACGTAGAGTGCAAAGAATTGAAGAAAATAAGGAGAGTTATTTGGATCCAACAAAAAGAGAAGGATCCACATGTATAAGACCTTTGGTCTAAGGGGGTGATGTGAAAACCATCAGTAAGTGCAGTTAGATATCTGAAAACTCGAATAGTAGCATGGGATATGGAAAAGAAAATCAGTTCGGTAATGAGGGAAAATTGTATAATTACCACAAGGATTATGTCTAGCATGTGTAAGAAAAACAAAGTGAGTAGAATGATCACCGAGTTTAGTCATTGATGATAAAGTGATCACAGAAAAGCTATAAAATCATGCCTATTTATGTGTCACAAGGGTAGTGCCATTGCACGAGACTCTAGTCTTCGGAGTACTGGTCAAAGACTTAGGTCACAACAATTCTATAAGTGTTTTCAGGAAATTCTTAAAAAGATAAAGTGTGGGAAGTATAACTCATGATTGAGGTAGATAAGAGAACTCTGGTAAAAGAAGTTCACCAGCCAAGATAGGAGTTCGACTTCGGACTCTAAAGATGACGGAGTTGTTGTCTAGAACAGGACTTGTTCCCCCTTAGTAGCCGTTGAGAAGGAGAAACAATTTGATGATCCCTACGTGTTGCAGTTGAAAGAGGAGATTCACAAGTATAAGACGATGGCTTTTGAATAGGGGGAGATGACGGGACTTTGAGGTACTAGGACAGATTGTGTGTCCCAGTAGATAGACTTAAAGAGGGAAGATCATGTTAGAAGCCCATAATTCTAGGTATTCTTTCCATCCAGGTTCCCAAATATGCATCATGACCAAGAGATTTATTGGTTGTACGACATGAAAAAGAACGCCGTAAACTTTATGGCCAGGCAGAGCATTTTATTTAAACAGTTGAGGATATGTCCTTAATGTTAAGAGTAATTGGGATGATCACATACCTCTCATTGACCTTGCTAATTAATAATAACACCTACCATTCTAGTATCAAGATAGCACTGCGAGAACTCTGTATGGGAGAAGGTGTAGATCGCCAATTGGTTGGTTCAAGTTGGTGATTGGGTGTTTCTGAAAGTTTCGCCTATGGAAGGCGTTATAAGATTCGGGAAGAAGGAAAAGCTCGATCCCAAATGTATCACGTCGTCTATGATCCTACAAAAAAATCAGTCAAATAGCTTATGAGTTGGAGTTGCCACCAGAATTAGCGGTGGTACAACCAGTATTTCACGTATCATGTTATAACATTCAAGTTTCCAGTACTCAGATACTCATGTCAGTTCAGTACTCAGACACTCATGTCAGGTACTCATGTCAGTTCAATACTCAGCTACTCATGTTAGTCTAATACTTAGATATTCATACCAGCTTAGTAATCTGATATTGATGTTAGTTCAATACTCAAATATTCATGCTAGCTAAAATATCCATACATCCATGTTAGTTCAGTATTCATGTATCCATGGCAGACCAATATTCAGTCAATATAGTAGTCATTCAGTTCAATATCACAATAGTTCAGTAATTATGTATTCATTCAGCTTAGTATACAAGTGTTAATGAAAGTTCATGTTTGCACCAGACTCGTTTAAGGTCCAGAGTTAGCAGAAGTTACAGTCAGGACAATCATTCGAGGACGAATGATCCCAAGGGGGAGATAATGTAACATCCCGTACATTCGGACTAGGTGTGGACCTATTAAATGGGTATTAATTTGATATTTCATACATGTGAAGTCTCATCCGGATAATTATGGGTAAAATAGTTGTTTCAAAATCAAGATGGAAAGATAGGTGCACAAGATTTGACAAAATCGACTAAGTTTGCAGAAGGTCTATTTTCCATCAAGTTTTAGTAAAACTGTGTAAGGAATTGGGGAAAACGCAAAGAAAGAAAGTTGTAGGCCCTTGAAATAGCTTTCCAGCGATATATTATGGAGCCCGAACGGATCTCTGTGCAAAAAGTTATGTGCGTTTTACAGAACAGTACCCGGTAGCGCGCCCATTAGCGCGACCCCGCTAATTTTGAGGCAGTGTTACTGCCATTTAGCGCGTTCAGTAGCGCGAGCAAACCTCCAGGTGCGCGAGCGCGCTTGTGGGGGGTCGTTTTAAAGCTATATTTCGTCCCCCACAGCCCCAAAACATAAAAACTTGCTCTAGAAAGGGAAACTCTCAAAAACCTAACTCCTTAAGGGTCCTTCCACCACCCAAGGCAAGTTCTTATGGTGATTCTAAGTTAATTTCAATTTCCCAACATCTTATTAACATGGGTAAACCCTCCATATTATTAGATATTCGATTGGGACATCATTGTTGAGAGGAGAAACCCTAGAACTCGAATTCAAGGAGATTGAACGTCAAAAAGGTAATAGCTTCACCCTCTAATTGATTCTAGCATTGGTTTGATGATTATAAACCCTAGTTCATGAGATATGAGTTGATGGGTTTGATAGAAAAGCATAAATGATTATAGGTTTGGGGTGTTGAGTGTTGATTATTGGTTAAGGGTGTTGTTTAGCTTATGGGTGATAAAGAATAATATCGATTATAACCATTTGAGATTTTAGAATTTAATTAGGAGCAAGAGAATGGGTTATTGGGTGTAGAAACACCATTAATAAGGGCTATGAAGTTTTATGTCACCAAGTGTTTGATAAAATACCTAAGTGACCAAAACATGACTATTGTTGCTAATTTGGAATCCCTTTGACTTGTATTGATATAGATTAAAGTTAAAAGGGTTGGCGAATGTTGTATTATGCTCAAGAGCAGGAAGTTAAGGTATGTGAGGCTAACTCTCTATGTTTGGGAATTTTAATGATTCTCCCTACACTACGTTTCTTTTACGACGTTACCAATTGCCTCAGAAATATAGTTAAGCCTAGTTCCTTGAATAGTTGTAGAACTTCTATTCTCTAGCTTCATAACTCGCTCATGACTTTCATTCTGAACGTTGTGACCTCAGTGTGTATTCAATATAGACTTAGGTTTGATGCCCCCGAGTCTTAGTATAGATTACTCAGTATGCCATACACAGTTGAAATTTCAGTATTCATAATCAGTTCAAGAATACATGTCTCAGTCTAGTCCCATTCAGTATGTCAGTATTATGTAACCCAGTATGATCCAGTATTCCAGTATCATGTAACTCAATGTGATATCAGTATTTCACTATCATGTATTGCAGTATGATTCTCAGTTTCTGATTTTAAATTCCTTAATGTTGAACACCTGTGTTTGGGCCTGAGGCCGTAGTTTATGCTTTATGCATGTTTGGGCCTGAGGCCGTAGTTTATGCTTTATGCATGTTTGGGCCTGAGGCCGTAGTTTATGTTTTATGCATTTTTGGGCCTGAGGCCGTAGTTATGTATACGTATACTTGGGCCTGAGGCCGTAGGTTGTGCACATATATATTGGGCCCGAGGCCGTAGCTTATTCAGATAAACAGGTTGTTCATCATTAAGAAGAGGGAGTATTCATATCCTTACTTCCTTTATTCAGTTCAGTTATCAGTTATCTTTTCAGTTATCAGTTCAGTTATCAGTTATCAGTTATCTTTTCAGTTATCAGTTATCAGTTATCTTTTCAGTTATCGGTTCAGCTATCAGTTATCAATTATCTTTTCAGTTATCAGTTCAGTTACCAGTTCTCACGTCAGTTTCAGTTTCAATAGTTATCATTTAAGTTATCAGCTTAGTTTCAATTTCAGAATTTATAATTCTTTCTTTCAGTTGCTTTACATACCAGTGCAATTCAAATGTACTGACGTCCCTTTTGCCCGGGGCCTGCATCTCACGATGCAGGTAATGATTTACAGGTTGAAGATTCAGAGCGCTAGGATTCTCATACCAGCTGTTTGGTGATCCCCAATTCTTTCGGGGCATTATCATTACTTTACAGTCCTTCAGTATTTACAGACAGTTAGTGTTTTCAGTACTTCATTAGAGGCTTCATAGACTAGAGTAACAGTTAGACAGAGTCTCAGGCTTTCCATGTTAAGCCTTGTTGGCTACAAATATATTTCAGAATTGTATTAGTATTTCCGCACTTTGATTTATATCATCCAGACTTTCAGTATATCAGCATGTGTTAGTTTATCTTCCGCATTCAGTATGTTATGATACCACATGTTGATTCAGCGAGCCAGTTGGTTCGCTCGGTCACATGTAGTCAGGCACTGAGTGCCGTGTTACGTCTAGGCCCAGGTTCGGGGCGTGACATTAAGGGTATCAGCCCGGCCTTCTGTATGCATCAGATTCTCTTGGAAGAAGGACACAAACCTTCCAGAGAACATCAACGAAGGCTGAACACGAAAATGAAAGAGGTAGTAAAGAAGGAAGTGATCAAATGGTTAGATGCGGGAATCATCTTCCCCATCTCTGATAGCAATTGGGTAAGCCCTGTCCAATGTATGCCTAAAAAGGAGGGAATGACTGCTGTGCAAAATGATAACAATGAGTTGATCACAACTCGTACAGTCACGGGATGGCGAATTTGCATGGATTACAGAAAATTGATCACAACCTGGAAGGACCATTTCCCCTTGCCTTTCATTGACCAAATGTTGGACAGGCTGGCCGGGCGATCGCACTTCTACTTCTTGGATGGATATTCGGGGTACAATCAGATATCAATAGCCCCCGAAGATAGAGAGAAAACGTCCTTCACCTGTCCGTATGGCATCTTTGCCTTTTGGAGAATGCCTTTTGGGCTTTGCAATGCACCAGCGACATTTCAACGGTGCATGTTAGCCATCTTCACAGATATGGTGGAGGATATTACTGAGGTCTTTATGGATGATTTCTCCGTGGTGGGAGATTCATTCGAAGACTGTCTTCACAACTTAAGGAGAGTGCTTAAAAGATGTGTGGAGACAAATTTAGTGCTAAACTGGGAGAAGTGCCATTTTATGGTACATGAAGGGATAGTCCTGGGGCATCGAGTGTCCAGTAAAGGAATTGAGGTCGACCATGCTAAGGTTGACGTGATTGAGAAGCTACCACCGCCCACTTCAGTCAAGGCGGTGAGAAGTTTTCTTGGACACGCCGGGTTCTACCAGTGTTTCATAAAAGATTTTTCCAAAATTGCTAACCCATTATGCAAACTCCTTAAAAAGGATCAGCCCTTTGTGTTTTCTAATGATTGCAGGTTTGGCATTTGAGGAACTGAAGAAGAGGTTAGTAACTGCAACCATCATTGTTGCACCAAACTGGGAGCAACCATTTGAGCTCATGTGTGACGCAAGCGACTATGCCATAGGAGCAGTCTTGGGGCAGCGAAAGGGTAAGCTGATGAACCCGATTTACTACGCAAGCAGAACGCTAAGCGGTGCACAGCTCAACTACACTGTGACGGAGAAAGAGATGTTAGCGGTGGTGTTCACTTTTGACAAGTTCCGATCATATCTGATTGGCTCCAAGGTAATTGTATATACTGACCATGCAGCTCTCAGGTACCTGATTGAGAAGAAGGAGTCTAAGCCGCGCCTAATTCGTTGGGTGCTGCTGTTGCAAGAGTTTGACCTCGAAATTTGTGATCGTAGGGGCACAGAAAATCAAGTCGCTGATCATCTATCACGACTTGAAGGAGCTAAAAAATCAGTCGAGGTCGAAGAGATTCTGGAAACCTTTCCAGACGAGCAACTGCTCGCAGCTAGTCTTGAGGAAGCGCCATGGTATGCAGACTTTGCAAACTACCTGGCCTGCGGTATAGTTCCCTACGACCTTTCATCAGTCCAAAAGAAAAAGTTTTATCGTGATTGCCGCATGTATTATTGGGACGAGCCTTATTTGTTTAGAATATGTGTTGATAACATTATCCGGAGGTGTGTCCCCGAGATAGAACAATTTTCGGTTTTGCAGGCTTGTCACACATCAGCATACGGAGGATATTTTGGAGGGGTCAGGACAGCTGTGAAAGTGCTAGAGGCCGGATTCTTTTGGCCAACTGTGTTTAGAGATGCGCACCTCTGGGTAAAGGGCTGCAATGAATGCCAGCGGACCGGGAACATTTCCCGTCGCCATGAGATGCCTATGAACCCGATTCAGGAGGTAGAGGTGTTTGATGTTTGGGGGATTAACTTTATGGGTCCGTTTGTCAGCTCATTTGGCAATAAGTACATACTTGTTGCTGTGGGCTACGTGTCTAAATGGGTAGAGGCTGCAGTGTTGCCCACTAATGATGCAAGAGTGGTGGTAGGATTTCTGAAAAAGAACATATTCACCGGGTTTGGGACACCAAGAGCGATCATCAGTGACGGAGGCACTCACTTCTGTAATAGAGCCTTCGAGAAACTACTTGCAAAATATGATGTACGCCACAAGGTGGCTACCCCTTACCATCTGCAAACTAGTGGGCAGGTTGAAGTGTCCAACAGGGAGATAAAGAGTGTACTAACCAAGACTGTGAATGCCACACGAACTGATTGGGCAAAGAAGCTTGATGACGCACTCTGGGCCTATAGAACTGCATTCAAAACACCAATAGGTATGTCACCATACAAGTTGGTATTTGGGAAGGCCTGTCATCTGCCTGTGGAGCTAGAACATCGAGCTTGGTGGGCACTGAAGCAATTGAACATGGATCCTGACGCAGCTGGACAAAATCGACTGACAGAGTTGCATGAGCTGGAAGAATTTAGATATCAAACCTTTGAAAGCATGAGGCTATACAAGGAAAGAATGAAGAAGCTGCATGACAAACACATTGTGGACAGAGATTTCAAACCCGGTGACAAGGTATTACTGTATAATTCAAGGTTGAGATTGTTTCCGGGTAAGTTAAAGTCCCGATGGTCAGGACCATTTAGAGTGGTGCAAATGTTCGCAAGTGGAGCTGTTGAGATCGAATTAGAAGATGGGACAAACAAGTTCTCAGTAAATGGGCAAAGGTTGAAACATTACTTGGAATAGCTGAAGAAAAAGGGGATACAGTGGTGATCAATTTGAAAGAATCCCAGTACGCGAATGAGGAGTGATGACTCAACTACTTGCGTCGTGCCGCGACGTTAAATCAGGCGCTGCGTGGGAGGAAACCCACGAATGTGTTGTAAGTGTAGTATGTAACTTCTTGTTAAAAAAAAAAAAAGCCCGTTCACCGCGACCGCGGCGCGGACTGCGATAGGATCGCGGGCAACACTGCCTCCGACCGCGGCCAGGACCGCGGTGACGACCGTGTAAATCACTGGAGCATCGATAATTCACCGCGACCGCGGCCAGAACCGCAGTGACGACCGCGGGAGACACTGTCTCCAAATTAAATTCCTCCGCGGCCGCGGTCAACCGCGGGGATTACCAGCTTTGCAATTTTTTTTTATTTTTTTTGTTTTCTTCCTCTTTCTTTTCTTATTCTTTTAATTGTCAATACCCAAACCCCCCCTCTTCACCCAATACACACGCCCTCCCCAAAACAAAAAGAAAATAATCCCCAATCTCTCTCTCTCTCTAAACCCTAACCCTCCCCTCCATACTCTCTTCTTCTTCTTCTTCCTTCACAATACCCCTCATCCTCTTCCGCAAAGGTATGAATTCCGACCTCCCCTTCTTTTTTCCTTCTATCTTTTGTGTTGTATGCTAGTTCAATGTTGTTATAACGTAGTATTAGTGATAGGATTTTTTTTATAGCTTTTTCTTCTTATTTTCTAGTGTAATTTCATTTTTTTTTGTTGGTATATGTTGGTGAAGGGGCTGTGTATTGAATGTTGAAAGGGTGTTATTGGTGGGTGATTGTTTGTAGCAAGTGTGGGGTGTGTGGGTGTAGTGGATGTGTGAATTGGGGAAGTTTTCTTGATTCCCATGGGCCATGTATATGAAGATAATTGCCTTGCCCACAATGTGTTTGGGAAATTGCCTCAATGGAGATATAAGGAGATGTTGTGACATAGTTGTGGTGAAGTCTGAGTAACCACCCATAGTCACACATTTTAGGCCTGTCCTAATAAGCGTTTCTATGTTTTGACAGGTACTATGAGTTCCTCCCATAAGAGACGAAACACCAGGGCCTCTGCTAGTGGTCCAGGAAGCTCTTCACGAGCTAGGGTCCAAGCCAGGGCAACTCAGTTCGATAGCACTCGGTTCGTCTCTCAATCAGCGGAGACAAGGTACAATCAGAAAGCTGCAAAGAAGTTACTCCATGAGGTCCATATCGATCGGACGGCATTGGTGAAGGAGTGCCCAAACATGTTTAATGAGTTAAGGAGGTGTCAGCTTGACATCTTCTTTGAGGTTCCTGAGGAGGCCAATATTCAGCTAGTGAGAGAGTTCTATGCAAACTTGCTAGAAAACGAGAATGAGGTTGTGACTATGCGCAACACCCGGGTTAATGCTTCTATAGAGGTCATCCGTAGAGCGTATCGCCTCCCAACATTCACGGGTGACGATCATTACATCATGTCTCATCGCCCGAGGGTTGACTGGGACAGACTTCTGGAGGTAATCTGTATACCTGGCAGAATGTCCAAATGGGTAGCACAGCCGACGACTATACACTCACAGTCTCTTACTTGGGAGGCAAAGTGTTGACTCACGGTCATCAACACCCGTCTGCTACCATCCAGCAATACCACTGATGTGAATGGGCCACAGGCAGCTATGATCTACTGCTTTATGACTCACCAAGGGTTTGATGTCGCCCGATTCCTCCATGATGAAATGTTCATTAGATCGCCTGAGCAAGGGCCACTACTTCCCTTCGCTAGTCACCCGACTGTGCCGCCTTGCTAATGTCCCTGAGGATCTTCGAGTTGATGGGAAATTACCTCTGAAGGCTCCTTTCCTGGCAAAGAAAATTGGACTCGAGGGAAGAGAGCCGGTGCCAGACAGTGATGACTCTATTGATGAGTCTGATGATGATGCTGGGGCTGCTGAGATCACAGCTCCTCCGAGAGGGGACGAGGAAGGACCATCACAGCCACGCCGGAGCACTTGCATGGCAGCTTTGGAGCAAGGGATGACTGGGTTTCGGACCTCCGTCGCTGACTTGGGTACCCGTGTTGATGTGGTGGCTGACCGACAGGTGAAGTCGGAAAAGAAATTCATGGGCTGGTTGAGAGCTCTGGGTCGCGCCTGCAACGTGAACCCAGACACAGTTTCTGACCAAGAGTGAGCCTCAGGGAAGTTCCTTTACCTCACTGTTCTTTACATTTTGAAGCCATGGGGACATGTCTTTATTTTAAGTGAGGGGTGGGGGATACTTCATTGTATGTTTCTAATTGTAACAATTAACTGTTTGCTTTGGTTGTTTTGGTGTTAGAATAGTAGTTCATTAGGTAAGTAGAAATAGTAAGTGCTTTGTCCCGACGACGAATCTCTTTCGACGGGGTTCTTGAGGGACTAAGTCAAAAAAAATGGAATATAGAGACTCTTCCTGATGACGGATCCTTTAGACAATTTTCTTGAGGGAAGTTAGTCTAGAGAAAATACCAAAAAGATTTTTTTTATTTTTTTAGGTAGTGTAGTAACTCCCCCTTGGGCCACGGTTCTTTTCCAAGGTTTTAGCTTGAACCGGGTATAAGTAGATTTTTTGTTTTTTTTTAGGTTAGGATTAATGGGCGACGAGCTTAAAATCGAAGAAGAAAAACCATTAGCGCTTTTACACCCGAACACGATAGACGCTAGAGTGTAGTGCTTAGCTTCAAGGGTTGAATCTTATTTAAGTGCCTTAAAAATTGTATGTTTGTACCTAACTTGAACACTCAAAAGAGAATGTCTTGATAAACTAATCCGGAGTGAGTCATGTGCCATGTGTGTGTGAGTGTTACTGTATTCCATGTTGTACATTTGATGCCTAGAACTTGCCCTGTGTGTTTGCAAAGCGAAATAGTAGCTTCATTCAGTTTTAGAAGTGATATAGGCATTTCTTTGTTGAGCCAGACATATTATGGAGTTCCAGCAAGTATAATGGTCCAGTATAATATACTGGAGTTTGGAGCACCAGTGCTCCTGTCTCCAGTATATTATACTGGAGCCAGCAAAGTATACCGGTCCAGCATAATATGCTGGAGTTCTTACACAAGTGCACCGAAACTCAAGTATATTATGCTGGACCGGTCTCTATTGCAGCAAAACGGTGGCTATTTTTCATTGACTTGGTAAACGCTGACTATTTTCGATTGACCAGTCCGAAAACTGACTATACCGTGAAATTTTGGCAAAAAAATACCATCCGACTATTAATCACGAGCCCACCTTCAGTCCCAAAGTTGAGTAAAATGAGTTTTAGTGGGAAAGCAATGCTAAGGAAGAGTTTTCTTCCTTTCACTCCATAAAAGAGCTTTAATAAATGTGTGAAATGTAAAGATAAATGGATTAAAGTGATTTCCAAGTGCTTAATCAGTTGAGGTACAAACATATCTCAACAACGGCATCACGTATGTGTAAGCCCTCATCTATGGCAAGGATGATAATCAATTATTTCCAATCAACTACTACATATTTAAGTTACATATTTTAGTTATATTTAAAAGGGAGTTAATATATTATTTAATACTAAACCCAGTCGGATGTGGAATTATATTTCACGTTGACTTTCCCGTTTTGATACAATGTACATGAACCTCTCCTGTCGCATTTTCTAATTATGGAAGTGTCAGCTGCTTTCACGTTCTCATCATTTCAATAAATCATTTGAACTGTGAAACATTTTCGATATTAAATTACAACAATGATATGCTACACTTTTTTTTTTTTTTTAAGAGAATAAGTTGATCAAAAGTTCAAAACATAATATAATTAACTTGGATTCCTCTCGCAGACGGGCGGACGCAAATGGATGAAAGCGGTGTCATCCGACACCGCTTCGTCGGAAAAATATACTAAATGTCTATACTATTATTCTGCAAAAACAGGGCAATATATAGTAATGACATCGCTTTCTGGCAAAGATTATTTCTTAATTCATTGGTCAAGCTCATATTTAGGTTTGTAAAGGTTGTAGGTTCAGGGTTGGAAAATATTCTAATTTTTGACATCTTTGAACGAGTATTTTTGGTAAATTTCAGGCAAAGGAGAATTGAACCTATACTTGTTGGGGGTGTGTGAACAAAGTCCCACATGAAAAGTAGAAATGAAAAAGATAAGGAATTTGATACTTTTAATGGTATGAGGCCTTTTGGAGAAAACCGTGCGGGCTTGGCCCAAAGCGGATAATATCACAAGTAAAAATTGCACGGGACGCTCTATTTGGTTGATGTTTTTACAGTGGATACCATAGTGTTTGTGAATATATTTTAAGGTATTTTATGATGTTTTTACAGTGGCGAGCTGTTTTGGCGCTTTATTTTATACTAGTGCTTAGGATTCTTCTTTTTCTTATTCTTAATTCAAAATGAGTTTATTAGATTTATTGTTGTTTTGACAAATTGATGATTGGATTTTGTTCTTGATGAGGTTATGTTTCAAATTTGAGCTCATTTGGTGTATATTTAGGTATTAAATCGTATATTGGATTGTTAAAATTCGAAGAACAAATTTCTGTTTTTGGGCAATTTGCACTTCAGGCCTATTTGGCCTTAAGTACATGAAAACATTGGTTGCACGAAGACCTATTGGCCTTAAGTGCATCTGAAGTGTAATTTTTCACTTCAAACCCATTGGCCTTAAGTGGAGGAAAATATTTGTTGCACTTCAGATTATTTTTTTTTCTTAACCTCAGACCGATAAGTCTGAAGTTGATCGTAATGGTAGGCTAGCAATTTTTTGCAAAGTGCGTATGTAACGACCCGAATTTAACACCACCGGGGGTCGTGATGGCGCCTACTCGTAGAAGCTAGGCAGGCCACACATCTAGAATCCATAAATGCTTTTGTTTAAAATCCATTTCTACCAATTTAATTAACAGGAATTAAATAATTAAACAACAGCGGAATTTGTAATTTAGCGGAAGACTTAAAAGATATAAACCAGATAATAAGGAAAAATCCACATGTGCCTCTACCCAGAACTGGTGTCACAACATTCACGGACTACTAAGATTTACTACATACAACCGTTTGAAAGAAAGTAACACTGTCTGCCTCGAATACAAGAGATAACATATCATAAATAAAAATAGAGGAGACGCTGGGCCTGCGGACGCCTACAAGGCTACCTCGGTGTCTCAGTGAACTGAAGGTTGGCTCCCGAGCTACTACGGCTGTCCGGCACCTGGATCTATGCAAAAGAGCATAGATTGTAGTATCAGCACAACCGACCCCATGTGCTGGTAAGTGGCCAGCCTAACCTCGGCGAAATAGTGACGAGGCTAGGACCAGACTATCAAATAAACCTGTGCAGTTATATAAAATACAGCGGAAAGTAAAGCAGGTATAAAGAAGTAAGGATGGGAGGGAGAAACATGCTTCGGGGGATAACAGGTAAAAACAGAATATCAAGATCCCATTTCATGGATAAGGGAAATAAAAGTAGGTTTCACTGTCAGTACATATCTCGTGGCAGGCGTGCAACCCGATCCCATTTCATGTACCTCGTGGCAGGCGTGCCACCCGCTCCCATTTCGTTATATTGTTACGGCGTGCAACCCGATCCATATATAATATTGTTGCGGCGTGCAACCCGATCCATATATAATATTGTTGCGGCATGCAACCCGGTCCATATATAATATTGTTGCGGCGTGCAACCCGATCCATATTTATAATAGTGTTGCGGCATGCAACCCGAACCATATATATAACATTGTTGCGGCGTGCAACCCGATCCATATATAATATCTACAAATATAACAAGAGTCCCGACAAGGGATCAAAAGGTCTACACTATCCCGGCAAGGGAAAAAGAAACAGCTATAACCAAACTTGTCACAACACCTATCTACCACAGTCATACCCAAAACTTGTTACAACACTTAACTACCTCGGCTATACCCAAACTTGTTACAACACCTAATTACCTCCGCTATACCCCAAACTTGTTACAACACCTAATTACCTCCGCTATACCCCAAACTTGTTCCAACATCTAACTACCTCAGCTATAATCATAATCCTTACCTAAACCAAAGAATCATCAACCTAAGTATCCATAATATCAATTTAGAACACAATACAAGGGAACCACAACTCACAATAGCCCGGCAAGGGGGCAACATAATGATCTCTTCTCTTTCTCACTTTTACTTCACAATTCACTTCATCACTCGAGCCACTGCTCTAGAGGTTCAATTATCACATATACTTTCACAATTTGTTATACAACTGGAGCCAACACTCCTCAACGTTCATAAGTCACAATTCTTTTTACAACTTTATACAACAAATAGAAATTTTCACCAAGGCAGGAATAATACAACGAAATCATGGAAATCACAATATAAGACTCATGTTCATGCTCGACACCGACGTATAGATACTCGTCACCATGCCTATACATCGTACTCAACAAGAAACAATTAGCAAATAGGACGCAACTCCTAATCCCTCATACTAAGGTTAGACCAAACACTTACCTCAAATTTCCACGGCCAAATCAATCCTCAACAACCGCTTTCCCTCTCGAATTCGGCTCCAAATCAATCAAATATATACAATAATGATGTCATAACATCAATACATGCTAAACAAATTAAGCCCAATGCCTGATTATAGATTTCCAAGCTTTCTTCCCAAAATCCCAAAAATCGACCCCGGGCCCGCTTGGTCAAAACACGAGGTTCGGACCAAAATCAGATCCCCCATTGACCCACGAGTCCGAATATATAATTTGTTTTCAAATTCAACCCCAAAACGAGGTCTAAATCAAGAAAAATCAAAAAGCCCTAAACCTATCCATTTCTCTAATTTCTACCCTTAATTACATGTTTTAGGCTTAGGAATTCATTAGATATTGATGAAAAATGAAGGAAACGAGATAAGGATTACTAACCCACGAAGTTTTGGTGAAAGAAAGCTTCAATGGACGCCTAAGGACCTTGGAGAAGAAGGAGCTCGTGAAAACTTGTGAAAAACCCGTCATTGTTCTATTTTGGAATTAAAAATATAACTGGGCGAAGTTGCCCTTCGCGTTCACGACAGGCTGGTCGCGTTCGCGAAGGGTAGCACTTACAGGCCATCGCGATCGCGGAAAGGTTATCGTGAACGCGTAGAATAAAAATGCGAGGGTTCAGAAGTTGCTCTATGCGAACGCGTGGGACTTCATGCGAACGCGATGGAGGAGTCCTGGACACTACGCGAACGCGGGGTTACTAGCGCGAACGTGAAGGAGAAAGAAGGCTGAGCCCCCCAGGGTCAATTGACCCTACGCGAACGCGAAGCCAATGCTGCGAACGCGATGAAAGGAAAATGGGAAGCTCCGCGAACGCGGAAGATGCGTCGCGAACGCGAAGAAGAAATGGACCTACAACTGCTGAAGCCAAAAGTTGCAATTTTTCCTAAGTTTGAAACCACCCCGGAACACCTCCGAAACACTCTCGAGCCCTCGGGGCTCCTAAGCAAACACTTGCACTAACTCAACAACATCCTACGAACTTAACCGTGCGATCAAATCGCCATAATAACATCATATACATCGAATTAAGCCTCAAAATCCATGATTCCTTCCAAATTTTCATAAAACATCAAATTTCCATTTTAAGTACGAAACACGTCAAACGACGTCCGTTTTTAATCGAACATTACAGAAAGTGCTTAAATCATATATAAGACTTGTACCGGGCGCCGGAGCCAAAATACGGGCCTGATACCATAGTCTTCTAATCAAATTTCATTTCCAATTTTCTTAATTATTTCTAGAAAACAATTTCACACAAAAATTCATTTCTCGGGCTTGGGACCTTGGAATTCGATTCCGGGCATACGTCCAAGTCCCATATTTTCCTACGGACCCTCCAGAACAGTCAAATCACTGGTCCGGGTCCGTTTACCCAAAATATTGATCGAAGTCAAATTTATTCATTTTAATATCAAAACTTAGCATTTTTCACAGAATTTCATATTTAGACTTTCCGGCTACGCGCCCGGACTGCGCAAGAGGCGACCCTAAATGAGGTTTTCAAGGCCTCGGAAGCTTAGAATGAATAAGAAAACAAGTGATGACCCTTTGGGTCGTCACATTCTCCACCTCTAAAATAACCGTTCGTCGAACGGACAAAAGAAAGAAGTACCTGAGTTGGGAAAAAGATGAGGATAATGGCATCCGCATATCAGACTCGGAACCCCAGGTCGATGCCTCAGGAGGCTGACCTCTCCACTGAACACGAACAGAAGGAAAACTCTTGGATCTCAACTAACGAACCTGCCGGTCCAGAATAGGTATCGGCTCCTCCTCATAAGACAAATCCTTGTCCAACTGGACAGTGCTGAAATCTAACACGTGGGCTGGATCGCCGTGATACCTCCGAAGCATGGATACATGAAAAACTGGATGCACGACTGACAAGCTCGGCGGCAAAGCAAGTCTATAAGCCACCTCTCCCACTCGATCAAGGATCTCAAACGGGCCAATGAACCTAGGGCTAAGCTTGCCCTTCTTCCAAAACCTCATCACGCCCTTCATAGGCGACACTCGGAGCAATACCCGCTCACCAACCATAAATGCCACATCTCGAACCTTGCGGTCTGCATAGCTCTTTTGCCTAGACTGAGCTGAACGAAGCCTATCCTGAATGATCTTGACCTTGTCCAAGGCCTCCTGAACCAAATCTGTACCCAACAACCGAGCCTCTCCCGGCTGAAACCATCCTACCGGAGACCGACACCGCCTACCATATAAAGCCTCATAAGGAGCCATCTGGATGCTCAATTGGTAGCTGTTGTTGTAGGCAAACTCCGCTAAAGGCAAGAACTGATCCCACGAACCTCCAAAGTCAATAACACAAGCTCGGAGCATGTCCTCCAAAATCTGAATAGTCCGCTCGGACTGCCCGTCCGTCTGGGGATGAAATGCTGTGCTCAACTCGATCCGTGTGCCCAACTTTCGCTGAACTGCTCTCCAGAAGCGCGAGGTAAACTGCGTACCTCGGTCCGAAATGATAGATACGGGAACACCATGAAGGCGAACAATCTCCCGAATGTAGACCTCAGCCAACCTCTCAGAAGAATAGGAGACTACCACAGGAATGAAATGTGCTGACTTGGTCAACCTATCAACAATAACCCATAACGCATCGAACTTCTTCCGAGTCAGCGGAAGTCCAGTAACAAAATCTATAGTAATCCGCTCCCACTCCCACTCGGGAAGCTCAATCCGCTGAAATACACTACCAGGCCTCTGATGCTCGTACTTAACCTGCTGACATTCAAACAACGAGCCACATATGCTACGATATCCTTCTTCATTCTACGCCACCAGTAATGCTGCCGCAAATCCTGATACATCTTCGCGGCGCCCGAATAAATAGAGTACCGGGAGCTATGGGCCTCCTCCAAAATCAACTCTCGGAGCCCATCCACATTAGGCACACATACTCGACCATGCAATCTCAAAACTCCATCATCATCTAAGGTAACATGCCTGGCACCTCCGCGCTGCACCGTGTCTCTAAGGACACACAAATGGGGATCATCATACTGCCGACCACGGATACGCTCCAATAATGAAGAACGAGCGACCGTTCAAGCTAACACACGACTAGGCTCAGAAACATCCAGTCTCACGAATTGATTGGCTAACGCCTGAACATCCAAAGCAAGCGGCCTCTCACCGACCGGAATATAAGCAAGACTGCCCATACTTGCTGACTTCCTACTCAATGCATCGGCCACCACATTGGCCTTCCCCGGATGATATAGAATGGTGATGTCATAGTCCTTCAACAGCTCCAACCACCTCCTCTGCCTCAAATTCAACTCCTTTTGCTTGAACAAATACTGAAGACTCTTGTGATCCGTGAACATCTCACATGCCACGCCATACAGATAATGCCTCCAAATCTTCAATGCGTGAACTATGGCTGCCAACTCCAAACCATGAACCGGATAGTTCTTCTCATGAATCTTCAACTGCCTCGAAGCATAGGCAATGACCTTGCCATCCTACATCAACAATGCTCCAAGCCCAACACGGGAAGCATCACAATAAACTGTATAAGGCCCTGAACCTGTGGGCAAACCAACACCGGTGCCGTAGTCAGAGCTGTCTTGAGCTTTTGAAAGCTCGCCTCACACTCATCCGACCATCTGAACTAGGCACCCTTCTGGGTCAATCTGGTCACCGAGGTTGCAATAGATGAAAACCCCTCCACGAACCGTCGATAATAGTCTGCCAATCCCAAGAAACTCCGGATCTCTGTAGCTGATGCTGGTCTAGGCCAGTTCTTGACTGCCTCTATCTTCTTTGGGTCCACCTGAAGACCCTCTGCTGATACAACATGACCCAGAAATGCAACTGAAATCAACCAGAACTCACACTTGGAAAACTTGGCATATAACTGACTATCCCTCAGAGTCTGAAGAACCACTCTAAGGTAATGCTTGTGCTCCTCCTGGCTGCGGGAATATATCAATATATCATCAATGAAAACTATCACGAATGAGTCCAAATAAGGCCTGAACACTCGGTTCATCAAGTCCATGAAAGTTGCTGGGGCATTTGTCAACCCGAACGACATAACCAAGAACTCATAATGCCCGTACCGAGTGCGGAAAGCTGTCTTAGGGACATCGGATGCCCTAATCCTCAATTGGTGGTAGCCAGATCTCAAGTCCATCTTTGAAAATACCTTGGCACCCTGAAGCTGATCAAACCAATCATCAATCCTCGGCAATGGATACTTATTCTTGATTGTAACCTTGATCGATTGCCGGTAATCAATACACATTCTCATTGACCCATCCTTTTTCTTAACAAGTAACATCGGCGCACCCCAAGGCGAAACACTAGGTCCAATGAAATCCTTCTCAAGCAAATCTTGCAGCTGTTCCTTTAACTCCGACGGGGCCATACGATATGGCGGGATAGAAATGGGATGAGTGCCCGGAACCAGATCAATGCAAAAGTCAACATCCCTGTCGGGTGGCATACCCGGCAGGTCTGAAGGAAAAACATCAGGGAACTCACAAACAACAGGCACAGAATCAATAGAGGGAACCTCAGCACTAAAATCACGAACATAGGCTAAATAGGCCAAACACCCCTTCTCGACCATACGTCGAGCCTTCACGTACGATATAACATTGCGGGTAGAATGACCAGGAGTCCCTCTCCACTCTAAACGAGGCATACCCGGTAAAGCTAAGGTCACAGTCTTGGCATGATAGTCCAAGATAGCGTGGTAAGGTGATAACCAGTCCATCCCCAACATAACATCAAAACCAACCATGTCCAGAAGAAGAAAATCTACACTAGTTTCAAAACCTCCAATAACCACGATACATGAACAATGAACGCGATCCACCACAATAGAATCACCCATCGGCATAGACACATAAACAGGGGCACTAAAGAATCACTAGGCATGACCAGATATGGCGCAAAATAAAATCGAAGCTTCTCTACCACAAACCAGAACAATACCTGCACCTCCACCTCTAATACCTTTACCTCCACTTCTAGCATCTCTACATCCACCTCTAATACCGCTACCTCCCCCTCTAATACCTCTCTCTGAGTGATGTGGAGAAACATCTCCAAAAATAGCTGTGTGAACTGCTCCCAAGTCAAAGCTGGTGACCTAACTGGTATAGCCAATCAATAATCTCTCCAACAGATCTTGGCGGATCCAGACAAGCGAAAGGTAGCAAAATTGACCCCATTGGTCTCCACGATCCCCATGTTCCTGAGAACCTCCTGTCAACTGTCTAGAAAAATCCTGGGGATCCTCAGTAGATGCACCGCTGAATGTAGTAGTGAAGAGCTTGGTGAAACTTATCCAACCTCCACAAAGCCTCCGAAGACGTAGTTGATCTATCACTGGTCTGAGCTGCTGCTCAGCTGAAGAAGCGGTACATGACCTCGCCATTGGCGAAGGGACAAGAGTAGAGGTTTTAATTTAGCATTTGAGAAACAAGACCGCACGACAGGAAAGAACAAATGTGAAACTTTTCCTAACTCTGTAGCCTCTGGGGATAAATACAGACGTCTTTGTACCGATCCCTCAGACTCTACCGAGCTTGTCCATGAATTGTGAGACCTATGTAACTTAGAGCTCTGATACCAACTTGTCACGACACGAATTTCCCATCACCGAGGGTCGTGATGGCGCCTACTCGTAGAAGCTAGGCAAGCCACACATCTAGAATCCATAAATGCTTTTGTTTAAAATCCAATTCTACCAATTTAATTAACAGGAATTAAATAATTAAACAACAGCGGAATTTGTAATTTAGCGGAAGACTTAAACAATATAAACCAAAAAATAAGAAAAAATCCACATGTGCCTCTACCCAGAACTGGTGTCACAACATTCACGGACTACTAAGATTTATTACATACAACCGTATGAAAGAAAGTAACACTGTCTGCCTCGAATATAAGAGATAACAGATCATAAATAAAAATAGAGGAGACGCCGGGCCTGCGGACGCCTGCAAGGCTACCTCGGTGTCCCAGTGAACTGAAGGTTGGCTCCCGAGCTACTACGGCTGTCCGACACCTGGATCTGTGCAAAAGAGCACAGAGTGTAGTATCAGCACAACCGACCCCATGTGCTGGTAAGTGCCCAGCCTAACCTCGGCGAAATAGTGACGAGGCTAGGACCAGACTATCAAATAAACCTGTGCAGTTATATAAAATACAGCGGAAAGTAAAGCAGGTATAAGCAAGTAAGGATGGGAGGGAGAAACATGCTTCGGGGGATAACAGGTAAAAACAGAATATCAAGAGAATAATAAAGAACATCAATAATTTAACTCTAACACGGATAAGGGAAATAAAAGCAGGTTTCACTGTCAGTGATATCTCATTGCAGGCGTGCAACCCGATCCCATTTCATGTACCTCGTGGCAGGCGTGCCACCTGCTCCCATTTCGTTATATTGTTGCGGTGTGCAACCCGATCCATATATAATATTGTTGCGGCGTGAAACCCAATCCATATATAATATTGTTGCGGCATGCAACCCGCTCCATATATAATATTGTTGCGGCGTGCAACCCGATCCATATTTATAATAGTGTTGCGGCGTGCAACCCGATCCATATATATAACATTGTTGCGGCGTGCAACCCGATCCATATATAATATCTACAAATATAACAAGAGTCCCGACAAGGGATCAAAAGGTCTACACTATCCCGGCAAGGGAAAAAGAAACAGCTATAACCAAACTTGTCACAATACCTATCTACCACAGTCATACCCAAAACTTGTTACAACACTTAACTACCTCGGCTATACCCAAACTTGTTACAACACCTAATTACCTCCGCTATACCCCAAACTTGTTACAACACCTAATTACCTCCGCTATACCCCAAACTTGTCCCAACATCTAACTACCTCAGCTATAAACATAATCCTTACCTAAAACAAAGAATCATCAACCTAAGTATCCGTAATATCAATTTAGAACACAATACAAGGGAACCACAACTCACAATAGCCCGGCAAGGGGGCAACATAATGATCTCTTCTCTTTCTCACTTTTACTTCACAATTCACTTCATCACTCGAGCCACTTCTCTAGAGGTTCAATTATCACATATACTTTCACAATTCATTATACAACTGGAGCCAACGCTCCTCAACGTTCATAAGTCATAATTCTTTTCACAACTTTACACAACAAATAGAAATTTTCACCAAGGCAGGAATAATACAACGAAATCATGGAAATCACAATATAAGACTCACGGTCATGCTCGACACCGACGTATAGATACTCGTCACCATGCCTATACATCGTACTCAACAAGAAACAATTAGCAAATAGGACACAACTCCTAATCCCTCAAGCTAAGATTAGACCAAACACTTACCTCAAACTTCCACGGCCAAATCAATCCTCAACAACCGCTTTCCCTCTCGAATTCGGCTCCAAATCAATCAAATCTATACAATAATGACGTCATAACATCAATACATGCTAAACAAATTAAGCCCAATGCCTAATTATAGATTTTCAAGCTTTCTTCCCAAAATCCCAAAAATCGACCCCGGGCCCGCTTGGTCAAAACACGAGGTTCGGACCAAAATCAGATCCCCCATTGACCCACGAGCCCGAATATATAATTTGTTTTTAAATTCGACCCCAAAACGAGGTCTAAATCAAGAAAAATCAAAAAGCCCTAACCCTATCCATTTCACTAATTTCTACCCTTAATTACATGTTTTAGGCTTAGGAATTCATTAGATATTGATGAAAAATGAAGGAAACGAGTTAAGGATTACTAACCCACGAAGTTTTGGTGAAAGAAAGCTTCAATGGACGCCTAAGGACCTTGGAGAAGAAGTAGCTCGTGAAAACTTGTGAAAAATCCCGTCACTGTTCTGTTTTGGAATTAAAAATATAACTGGGTGAAGTTGCCTTTCGCGTTCGCGACAGGCTGGTCGCGTTCGCGAAGGGTAGCACTTACAGGCCATCGCGATCGCGGAAAGGTTATCGCGAACGCGTAGAATAAAAATGATGGGGTTCAGAAGTTGCTCTATGCGAACGCGTGGGACTTTATGCGAACGCGATGGAGGAGTCCTGGACACTACGCGAACGCGGGGTTACTAGCGCGAACGCGAAGGAGAAAGAAGGTTGAGACCCCCAGGGTCAATTGACCCTACGCGAACGCGAAGCCAATGCTGCGAACGCGATGAAAGGAAAATGGGAAGCTCCACGAACGCGGAAGATGCGTCGCGAACGCGAAGAAGAAATGGACCTGCAACAGCTGAAGCCAAAATCTGCAATTTTTCCTATGTTTGAAACCACCCCGGAACACCTCTGAAACACTCCCGAGCCCTCGGGGCTCCTAACCAAATACTTGCACTAACTCAACAACATCCTACGAACTTAACCGTGCGATCAAATCGCCAAAATAACATCACACACATCGAATTAAACCTCAAAATCCATGACTCCTTCCAAATTTCATAAAACATCAAATTTCCATTTTAAGTCCAAAACACGTCAAACGACGTCCGTTTTCAACCGAACATAACAGAAAGTGCTTTAATCATATATAAGACTTGTACCGGGCGCCGGAACCAAAATACGGGCCTGAAACCATAGTCTTCTAATCAAATTTCATTTCCAATTTCCTTAATTATTTCGAGAAAACAATTTCACACAAAAATTCATTTCTCGGGCTTGGGACCTCGGAATTCGATTCCGGACATACGTCCAAGTCCCATATTTTCCTACGGACCCTCCAGGACCGTCAAATTACGGGTTCGGGTCCGTTTACCCAAAATATTGACCGAAGTCAAATTTATTCATTTTAATATCAAAACTTAGCATTTTTCACAGAATTTCATATTTAGACTCTCTGGCTACGCGCCCGGACTGCGCACGCAAATCGAGGCGATCCTAAATGAGGTTTTCAAGGCCTCGGAAGCTTAGAATGAATAAGAAAATAAGTGATGACCCTTTGGGTTGTCACAGGGTATAGGTTCAATTGTGGCCCCAAAATAGGGTATAGATGCAAAGCTGCATATCACACCATGTTAAAAGTATTTTTTTGGCCGTTTTATCCCAATAATACTTCCCTTTGCAATAATATTCAACTAAACTAATTTGCCAAGGCTTTTAACTTGTAAGAAAACGATATTAAATAATAGTACTTATTTTTATTTACTTATATAAATATGATACTACTTACAAAAAGTTCTGCGTACACCCCTGTCGCAGTAGGCGAAATATTTTAATCAAACTCATTTGGAAGAACTATCGAGACTTGACAAATCTTTTGTCCTACACTTAAAATAAGATATCCAAAAAAGTATGAATTCAGCGGGTCTATACTGTGTAGTCTCTTATTTTTTTAATATTTGTTTTGTGTACTTATACAAGAATTTGCCCGTTCATATTAGTGATATCCAGAAGGTAAGGTAACATAACCGTCCAAATTGTTACTCCCTCTGTGTCAATTTATGCAGGGGTGCGTAATATGGGAATCAAAATACTTGATTTTCGATGCAAATTGAGGAATAGATTTTTATATCTTATAAAATAAGATTTAGTTACATATTTGCAAACTACGTGAAAAATACTACAAGTCACCATATATAGCTAATAAATCAAAATATTTATAAAGGTTTGATAAAACACGATCGAAGAAAACTATTTGACTCTCTAAATAGTAATATCTTCGTATAGAATAAGATACAGAGAGTAATATTCTTCCCCTTTTAGTTTACAAATAGGGGTCTATCTAACCCGCTAATAAAGACAACTTTAATTTAAGAAAATCATTTGACATATCTATCGTAATTTATTGTTGATGTTTCACTATAATTATATATTTTTTAATGCATCACTTGTCCTATGTGTAGGTACGTTGAAAACGAGATTCGAAGCAAAATAAAAATGTTATGTGTATTTTATACACTACAAGAATGAAATTGTGATTATTTAATTAAGGGACAAAACAAATCAAAAGAAGACAAAAACAACAATTGAAAAGAAAAAAAAATCGTGAGGTGCAGTCAGTTTTTTCTTTTTGGCTCCAAGGTGTAGGCAAGGAAAGAATGAAGCAACAAATTGAAAACAAAGCAGCAAAGAGCCTGGCGACGCGAGAGAGTTGCTCGCGCCGCCAGGGATAACGCGAGGCGAGGGTGTTTCGGGTTTCAGGCCTAATTTATTTCCTATTTGATTTTGGATTGGTTATCTCGTCTAAGTCTTTTTTCTATACATATAAATAGTCATTAAACACCATTTTTAGAGGGAGAGCCGTTTTTTTACAGTAGCATCAACCAAAGGGGACGTTTTTCAAAGGAGATTCGACCTAAGGAGGCAAGAACACACTAGAGCAAGGTGGAGAACTCTTCTACGAGTTTTTCACTTCCTTTTTCCTATTTCCATTATTGGTTATGAATTCTAGTATTGTAGTTATGCATACTATTATGAATAGCTAATTTGTTATCTAGAGTTTTGATAGAACGTTTTGTAGGATAAATTCTTGTTATGGTTTTATTTAATTGAGCCATTGGATTACTCTACTTGTTCAACTACGTGTTTATTGTTGTTGATTGAATGACCATCAATTAACTGTGCCTATTTAGTGTGTATATTGCTCGAGAGAGAGTACACATTTAGGTAGTTGTTAAACAACATCACTCCTAACGTATGTGAGAGATCAATACGAAGGGCTTAAAGGCGGGATTAGAGATAACGAAGCCTTGGTGCGATCGTAGTGAGCAGAGAATTAGTGCCAGCTAGTGTCGTTCGATACATCTAGTAATTGTGGTTCTTTCTCGAGAGAGAATTACGACAACCAAAGTACTCACGATCGGTAGGGAATACTTACACGAAATTATAGAAGACACAGCGGGAAGAATTCCGACAATTGGGGAAATCATAACTCTAGACCTCCTTAATCTTGTCTCCAATCATTGTCCTTGTTAATTGATAGTTTTACTGCTTTTTAGATTCTTATTTAATTAGATAGAAATAAAAATTATAATCTTTATAATTAGAAAATTGTTTGGACTTGTGTTTCTTAGCGATATTGAACAACTTTAGCTAAGTCTTAGTTCTCTGTGGGATTCGACTCCGGACTTGTAAACCGGATTATATTTCCAACGACCGCTTAGTCCTTTTAATAAGGCATAGTTTGGCGTGATAAAATTTTGGCACCGTTGCTGGGGAACTAACGGTGTAGCTGTAGGTGTACATATTGCTAGGTTACAAGTTTTAACTTTTGTTTTTGTTTTCTTGTATTTGATTTTTTTTGTTTTACTTGTTGATTTTTGAAACATGGCATCTTGGATTTATGATAGCTTGATGTTAGTAATTCTACTTTTGATCTTCTTTATGCATACTGTGGAGAAAACCGTCATTATCAAAATATTTCTGAGAGCGAGTTATGTGCAACAACTCAACCTTATGTGGGAAATGTGTGTGATATGTGTGGTAGTCAAGATGGTCATGTTCATGGTTGTGCTTATATTTCTTATCTTCCCCTAACCCCTTACTATGACGGTTCTACTTTTTCGAGTGAAGTTAATAGGAACAAAGAACCCAGGGAAGCTGACCTGAAGGAGATCAAAGATATGTTAAAGTGTTTTATGGAACAAAGTAATGAGAAACTACAAATGCAAAGGCTATGTGATACTATCCAAAGGCAAGAGGCAATTATTCATAACCTGGAGGCACAAGTAAGTCAATTAGTTGAATTATCTAATTTTCATCAAACTGATATTGTGGATAGTAGCCAAAAGAATAATGCATTAAATGCAGAAATTGAGGTACCAATAGAGGGATCCATAGTAGAACACCAACAATCAATCAAACTAGAATTTGAGGATGCCGATGTTGTACAAGATATATTAGAGTCAACCAAGGACATTGAGGATATATATTTAGTTGACTCTAGTGTCATTAGTATTGAAGATGTAGACAGTCCCAATGCTCATGTAATTTAGCGCATTGGTCCACACTCCAAGCATTTTTCCACATTGTGTTTGGATGATTATATAAAAATAGAGTTATCCGAGCCACTTGAGGAGTCAAGTAATAAGGAACAAGATGCCTACATTCTGGATTTCTTCTTGCCAGAAAGTCGGGATTACACATCTCATCTAAAGGCCAAGAAGTGCAGAATACTACATTATTTTATTGAGCCAGTCATATTCTTTCCACCACCCCAGGAGCATAATCATAAGCTTCACTCAAAACTTGGGGTCCAATTCATAAGTTCGAAGTGGAGGCAGAAAGTGATTCACGTTGTGCCGCGACGTTAAATTAAACGTTTATAGGGAGGCAACCCAGCTTTACTATTTTTTTTAAAGTTTATTATTTTTGTAGTGTCGATTTTTAATTTCCTAGGAGCATGGAAAGCAAATCTATTGGAAGGATGTAACACCAAACCAGATTGTTGGAACTAAGTGTGAGGTACCCCCACGAAGGACCAGGCCTGAGAGAAGTTTGAGTACCCCATAAGATGCTAGTGCTTCGGCCTTTCACCTACCAGGAAGTTTCTTTTACCCTCTTATAAGTTATGGTGTGCATTGGGGACAATGCACAATTTTAAGTTTGGGGTGAGGAGATTGTCTGGTGGGGACTTTCTATGCTATTTTACTTGTGTTAGTTTAATTGAATAATGCTTTTTTTTAAAAAAAAAATATTGGACTTTTCACGATGATGGATCTATTACACAATTTTCTTAAGGGATTTAAGTCTAAAGAAAAAAAGGACAAAAAGATTTTCCTTGTAGGTAGTGTAGTAATTTCCCCTTAGTTTTTCTTTGTGTTGCGGTTCATTTCCAGGGGTTTTATTTGAACCGGGTGTAGGTAGTCTTTTTTTTTTAGTAGGAGCATGATGAGATGAATTGAATTGAAGCAATATCTCTTGACTTTGTTATACCTTGAGAATAGCGAGTACTTTGGTTGTGGCGCTTAGGCTCAGTTTCTACCTCTTGTATAAGTACCTTAAATTGTATAATTTTAAATTTGCTTAACTGTTTTGACTAGAGTGTCTTGATGAATCCAATCCTGAGTGAGTTATGTGCCATGTATGTGTGAGGTGGGTGTTATTCTCTGCATTGCATTTGATGTCTAGAACTTACCCCGTGTGTGTGCAAAACGAAATAGTAGTCTTGTTCAGTCTGGAAAGTGATATAGGCGTTTCTTTGTTGAGCCATATATATATATATATATATTACCCGCCTAAATGTTATGTAATGTAGTTAACCCCTTTGAGCCTATAATCTTGTTTCGTTGGTAACCAATCCCTTTGTTTGGATCGACCATATATTTGAACCTTGTCACCTCTCATGAACACTTGAATTATGATGAATTATGCAAAAGTTAAAGTATGGGGTGGTGGCTCGGCTTTTGAGTGGAACAAATGAAATAAGGAGATTTGTGCATCATTTGAAAGAAAAAAACATGTCAATAAAAGCCACTTGGATTTAAAAAAAAAAGGAAAAAAAATAGTTGTATTGTATGAAAAATAATTCTTGATGGTGGTGGCTAGTGATATACTGGTGCTTAAAGAAGTATGTGGTAATATAAATTGTAGTTAAGGTGGAATTCTGGTTTGACATAAGTATGGCATGTAGTATTAAAGTATATGTATTAAAATGCTTAAGGGAGGTGTAGTCACTCATACCCAAATGTATCCTACCCGACCTGCAGTCTACATTACAACTAATTAAAGTCCTACTTGATACTAGACTGGATGAGCTCGATTAGTAGAGTATTACACTACGGGCAAGCCTATGGTCCATCATTTGCGGCATATGAATGTTATTTCTGAGAGCGAGTGAATTTTTCCTATCTTGAGTTCCCACGGTCTTAAAATTTGTTATGTGTGAAACTAATCTCTTTTGTTGTGTGAGGGCACTTGATTCATGAAGGAAAGGTAATGTCATTGAACTAAATGCTAGAGTAAGTGAGTGAGTTGTGAATAATGCATGGTACTTATGAGTCAAATCTTGAGGTGATGATGAATTACAAAAGACCTCATATGAATAAATGATAAAGACTCTTTGGGCAGCCTCCACGAACAATGCGGCGGCTCACCTCAATAACAGAATCAACTCTAGCGAACTCGTCGGCTACTAGCTCCGTCTTCACCAATAGTATCTGCATGGATATGCAGGTAAGGAGTGAGTTATACATAAATATAACCCAGTAAGATCATCGACCCGCCACTCTGAATACCTATGGAACAAGTGTTAGAAAATACAAACACACAACGACCACACAAATAATATACACATAAATTCTTTTATCATATAACGGCAGTGTAGAAAATTAACCAAACACCCCAACGAGTCCATGACAACATACACAATGCCTCAAATCTATCACGGTGGCATATACAATATCCCAAATATATAGCGGCGGCATACACAATGCCTCAAATCAATTACGGCGGCATACACAATGCCCCAAATATATACCGGCGGCATACACAATGCCCCAAATCTATCACGATGGCATACACAATGCCCCAAATCTATCACGGTGGCATACACAATGCCCCAAATATATTACAACAGCGAAGAAATAATTTCTAACTCTCCAACGCCATAGCACAAGGCTACGCCACATCACACTACACTACAATTATTAAATAATTTTAGCTTTATACAAAACAATATATATTTGCGGTTGGTCAAAGACCACCGATTCTGCCAAGCGCACGCTCGTTCCAACACATGGACCAGGCAGAAAAAACATACTTCCAAAATAACTTTTAAAAAAGCAAGCACCCAAAGCTTAAAGTCTCACTTACCTCGCTAACGAAAAATTCTCCAACCTTGCGACGTCTACAACACCAACCAAATGACCTTCAGTGGCCTCAATCAATCCAAGATATTGAATAACAATATCAATGATTCTAGTCGGGGTAAAATTTCAATATTCCTAACTATCATACCTAGAGCTATATTAACATTCTACCTATTAAATTTCATATTTTTAAAGATAAGGACATATCTCAATATCTCAATCTAAACTCAATATTTAATATCCAAGTCCAATATATGAAAATTCGAGTCCCAAAATAATATTCATAAGGAAAAATATGTATTTGCACTTGAAACCGAATCAACAATTTTATATTAATTCTACAGTTTCGAACTCGCTAATCATGTTACTGAATAGTCACGTTGAAACCCATTTCTGTATCCATTATGTACACAGTACACTTAATTGTCATCACCATTCCTCTCATCATTACCTAATGATTGATTAATCATTGTATCCTCTAAATTCAAAGAGGCAAAAATCGATATATCAGTGAAATACTTCAGTTTTCATAGTATCTGTTAAAATTCAAAGTTTTTTTTTATGTCTAACTCCACTATCTAAACCAATCATAACAAACAAATACTTTGCCCCTCCCCTCAATCATTACTTAGTTATTAGGTATAATCGATAATCTCTCTATAATCCAAAGCCATGTACATAGGTAAAGTTTGGATATATCTACCTACCTTGTAACTTGAGTTTTCCTTTATAATTTTCCTCTACAGTGAAGATAATCAAGCAAGTCTTCTATTGTCTCCTGACTGATACAGTGTGGGTTACTATATTTTTATCAGGGACTTAAGCCATAAAATCATATACTCCAAACCCTAAGTCCAAACACGTATAACATCACGAGATATGGGCTTTAGGCCCACTTCTTTCATCTCTATACCTATCCAAAATTACTACATTGCTTATTAGTATGTGAATTATAAATTAGGTCCACTAATCATTTATTTCGCATAGTAATTTATAAATCATAATATATGTATTATTTTCACTAGCTTAGTATTTGACCCAATAGCTATAAATAAAATTAATTTCTCTAGTCTCACAATTTATAAGTATATAAAAATTCAAGCTATTACATTCTCCCCACTAAAAAGAACATTCGTCCTCGAATGATAAGCGAGTTATACCCTAGAAAAGAGAGGTATGAATACTTTGTCGTTATACTCATCTTGTCTTTTCATATTTACCCTACATACGCCTTTTGTAACTCGTTTGGAAACTTATTAACAACTACAAATATCCCAAGAGTTAGAATCTCTACTCTAGTGTCTTAAAAATCATAGATAGGTATGTTGAACACTTTCTATTCATCTCATGTAAAACCTTCATATAAGGAACTTTCTCACCCATGGAAATTGTGAATACCCTTCCATGTTATACTAATGTAACGACCCGACCGGTCGTTTTAAGAATTAACGCCCCGATCCCCTATTAACTGCATTTCTCATGTTTGTTTCTGCTATTGTGAGTTGCCGGGAGGATTCGTATTGTGTTTCGGAGTGTTTTGGGACACTTAGTCCCTAAATAAGAGTTTTGGCCTTAGAACTTGGACCGTAGTTGGAGTAGTGTGAAGACAACCTCGAAATGGAATTCATTCGGTTCCGTTAGCTCTGTTGGGTGATTTCGGGCTTAGAGGCATGTTCGGAATGTGTTTTGGAGGGTCGTAGCTTAATTAGGCTTGAAATGCCGAAAGTAGAATTTTCGAAGTTTCCGGTTCGATAGTGAAATTTTTATATCGGGGTCGGAATGGAATTCTGAAAGTTATAGTATGTTTGTTCTATCATTTGGGACGTGTGTGCAAAATTTCAGGTAATTCGGATGAGGTTTCATAGACTTTTTGATCAAAACTGGAAATTTGAAGTACTAGAATCCTTAGGCTTGAATCCGAGGGTGTTTTGATGATTCGAGGTTGTTTTGAGTGTTCCGAAGGTTGGTATGAGTTTGAATAGTTGTATAGGACTTGTTTGTATTTTTGGTTGAGGTCCCGAGGGCCTCGGGATAATTTCGGAATGTTGTCGGAAGAATTGGAAGTTGCTTGGAGCAGCTTCAGCTGCTGATCTTCTGTCATAACCGCACCTGCGGTTGGGGACCGCAGGTGCGGAGCTGTAGAAGCGCGTTAGCATCGCAGAAGCGGAAAAGGGGAGAGCCACCAGGGACCGTAGAAGCGGGCGCTTCATCACAGAAGCGGCACCGCATCTGCGTAAAAGTAATCGCAAGTGCGGAAGCTGGGCTTTAATGAAAAGTCGGAGGTGCGACTTGGTCTACGCAGAAGCGAGACCGCAGGTGCGGTCCCAGAGCCGAAGATGCGGTTTCAGTGATCAGAAAAATGGCAGAAATGAGGGTTTAGTCTCAAACCATAGAAATTTAATTTTGGAGCTCGGGGTTGGCGATTTTGGGAAAGATTTTCACCTGGGTGTTTTGGGTAAGTAATTCTTACTTGGTTCTGATTAATTTCCACGAACCTATGCTTAAATTCATCCTTTAAATCCGAAATTGGGGTGAAAATTTGGAGAAAAATTGGAAAAGTTCTTAGGCCTAATTTTGGAGTTTTGATCCAGATTTTGATGTCGGATTGGAGTAATTTCTGTAGATATGAACTCGTGAGAGTGTGAGGATTCTGAATTTGTAAATTTTACCTGATTCTAAGTCGTGGGGCCGGGGGGCTTTTTGGGCATTTTTTCATAATTTCGCGTATTAGCTTCGAATTAATTAGTTGAATTAGTTACTTGAAGTTATATTTACATTATGCAATTACTTTGAATAGATTTGGGCCATTTGGAGTCGGATACTCGTGGCAAGAACGTGGTATTGAGTTGATTGAGCTGGTTCGAGGTAAGTGGCTTGCCTAATCTTGTGGGGGGGAGGGGGGGGGGGGAACTCCCCTTAGGAATTGAAACTGTGATATATGAAATGCCTTGTACATGAGGTGACGAGTGCGTACATGTGCTAATTGTTGAAAAATCCTATTTTTATTAAGTAACTGTAATTTCATTTTCTTCTCTGTTTTTACTAATTGCAATTTAAGCCTACTGTTAGCTTAGGAAAGCATGTCTAAGTGACTAAACTGTTTTACTTGTCCAAACTCCCTTATTTGAATTTTGTGCAGCATGCTAGGCTAGAAATACCTGTTTTACCTTGGTATAAAGTTGATTGAATCGAATATTCTTCGTGTTGCCGCTGTGTGTTTATTTTGGGACTACGGGCGATATCCCGGGATATCCCCCTTGCCTGTTTTATTTGGGACTACGGATGTGGTATTCCGGGAGATCCCCCTGCACTTTTACATTGGAACTACGGGACTGCACCCGATAGATTCCCCCAGTACTGAGTATTTACGTTTTGGACTACAGATGTGTCACGACCCTAGTTCACCAACCGTGAACATGTCATGACGGTACCTGGTCTCCATGACCAGGTAAGCCTAACATTTGCGGAAATATATTAATTGCGGAAAAATAGAGAAAATCAATTCAAATATCTAAAAGAAACTGTACTGAATGCCGCTTGGCAAGTACAACTCAATATCACAAGTCTAAAACAATTCCCAGAACCCGGAAACTCACGGGCAACACAGGCTACAGAAGTGTATAGTAAAGGTTCCAAACTCTCCGGACGCAGCAGATCTACCTCGAAGTGTCCGTAGTCCTCCTGCCTCACTGATAGGGCGCCTGAGTAGAGGTACCTGGATGATCTGCACATGAAAAACATGCGCAGGAAGGGCATGAGTACACCACAGCGGTACTCAGTAAGTGCCAAGCCTAACCTCGGTTGGGTAGTGACGAGGAAGGTCAGGGCCATACTGAGACAAAATATAGTAACAACAATAATTAACAGTATGATAATCTGACAGAAATAATAAATACAGCAGTGATATAAGACAGATTAAGCAAGGCAATAGCAAATACACAAGAACGGAACAACCACAGAATAAGTACAGCTCAACACCAATGGTAACAATGAGGATCTCCCAAGATACCGTCCTGTAGTCCTTTTCTCAACTGTCCAGTGGATCTCCCGGGATACCGTCCCGTAGTCCATCATATGTGTATATCCGAAGGATCTCCCAGGATACCGTCCCGTAGTCCAACTATCAATGTGCAGGGGGATCTATCGGGAATCTAACCCGCAGCCCCAAAGTAAAAGTGCAGGGGGATCTACCGGGAATCGAACCCGTAGTCCCAAAGTAAACAAATAAGGGGGGAGGGGGAGCTACCGGAATCCCACATCCGTAGTCCCAATGTAAATGCGCAATCATAACCAGAAGGTACACGGAAACGAAGTACAAAAAGACAAGCAACAGATAGTACTGACCTAGCATGCTTCACGTAGTACAGTTAAGGCAGCTTAAGCAATTAGGCAAGTTAAATCAACTAAACATGCTTTCCTAATCTAGCACAAGTTATAATTTCAAGTAGAATAAAGCAAATATGGAAGGAACTCAATCTCAATATCTTAAGAAAAACCGGGTTTTCCAACAATTGGCTCAAGTACACGCCCGTCACCTCGCGTACAAGGCACTCAAATCAACAAATAACAAATCCTAAGGGGAAAGGTCCCCCACACAAGGTTAGACAAGCCACTTACCTCGAACCGGCTCAATATCAATAGAAACCACGCCTTTGCCACGAGTATCCGACTCCAAATGGCCCAAATCTATTCAATTCAATTACACATCGTAAATAATATTGCAAACAACTGATTCCACTATTAAATTTAGAGCTAGGGCGCGAAAATAGGTAAAATGACCAAAATGCCCCTCCAGCCATCGTCTCGGAATCGAATAATTTTTACGTTTTCAGAACCCTCGTACTCTCACGAGTCTAACCATATAAAAATCTCCCAAATCGGAGGTCAAATGACCCCTCAAAACCCCATAGTTAGGTCTAAGAAGTTTACCCACTTCCCATTCAAAAACACGAAATTAAAGGGTGAATTTGCGATTAGATTAATGGGTTTTAGTCATAGGAGAGTAGAGAATCGTTACCCGGTGATTGCCCTTGAAAAACCCTTGAAATTGCTCCCAAATCCGAGCTCCAAACCTTGAGTTTTGATAAAAATGGCAAAACCTCGTTTTT